>NW_022589755.1:4879206-4958498 GCF_004348235.1 Phoca vitulina | reverse complement strand
TCTTTCTTTCTTTCTTTCTTTCTTTCTTTCTTTCTTTCTTTCTTTCTTTTCTTCCTTCCTTCCTTCCTTCCTTCCTTCCTTCCTTCCTTCCTTCTTCCTTCCTCCTTCCTTCCTTCCCTCCCTCCCCCTTTCTTTCTCTTCCTTCCTTCCTTCCTAAAAGATTTTATTTATATATTTGACAGAGAGAGCACAAGCAGGGGGAGTGGCAGGCAGAGGGAGAGGGAGAAGCGGGCTCCCCGCTGATCAGGGAGTCTGACTTGGGGCTCGATCCCAGGACCCTGGGATCATGACCTGAGTAGAAGGCAGACACTTAACCAGCTGAGCCACCCAGGCGCCCGTATTTTTTTATTTTTCTGGAAAGAGTAATCACACTTATTGATTGAGGAAAAGGGTATTCTTTTTTTGCCCCCCACTTTAGATATCAATCACAATTAGTAGGTCCCCAGGTTACTCACAACTTCTCTCTGTCTTGGCTACAAGTCGGAGGTTCCCATGACCTCCTCCCCCTGGATTTGCTTACTTGCTACAACAGCTCAGAGAACTCTGAGTGCTCTTATCACTTAGGAGATTGTAAGAGTTGTAGCGGCTCTCTGTGGGAACCAGGGGCGGTGAAGTGTGTTTTTTTCTAGACGCTTCCTGACCTTCTCAGCTTCCTTATGTAAAGTCTTTGCTATTCCTGCTGATTTCTTAAAATTTGTCATTTTTTGTTCCCAGCCCAGACCACATCATTAAACCCCATGCCTGCTTTGCTTTAATTTCCTTGTATAATTGTTCATTCTGATCATTATTTTAGTCCATTTTAAATGAGACTGCTGGATTCATTCCCTTAAATCTTTCCTTTTCCTTATGATAATCAGTAACATTAAGTCCCAACTAATCATATTACCAGTCTTTTTTTTTTTTAAGATTTTATTCATTTATTTGAGAGAGGGAGAACATGAGTGGTGGGAGGGGCAGAGGGAGAGGGAGAAGCAGCCTCCCTGCTGAGTAGGGAGCCCAATGTGGGGCTCGATAGCAGGACCCCTGGATCATGGCCTGAGCCAAAGGCAGATGCTTAACTGACTGAGCCACCCAGGTGCCCCATATTACCAGTCTAATAGGAAGGAAATTTCTCTTCGATCAACAATCTCCATGATACAGCTCTTGCTTATATAGAGTTTGTTTCCCTTTTCCTAAAGTCAAGGTCAACTATATTTGAAGGAGTCTCCTTAATGTGTTCCATACATGAGGATCTTTCCTTGGTTCATTGTTTTAAATATTTTTGATTACCTTAAATTTGTTTTGTTTTGTTTTGTTTTGTTTTGATAGCCTGTTACACATGGGCCCCAACAGCTGTGAACAACAACAGCAGGAACAACAAAATTCTTTTTGGAGATGAGTTTGTATGAGGAGAAACAAAATTAATCAGAATAAACAAATATGTCTTGTGGTGAAAAGTGCCGGGAAGATCAGTGGGACTGCAGTGGAATAGTGGGCAAAGCCCTGGAGCTGCTTTAGCACCTGGGAGTCTAGCTGGGGCCTCTAATCTTAGGTCTTCGGGGAATGGGAGTACCTCTTTGGTAAGATGCCTTTGAGCAGCAGTATGAGGGATATGAGGCCTTGAGTGAATTGAGCTCCAAGTAGACAAAATGGTGAGTTAAAGGCCCAAGGCTGGGGCGCCTGGATTGCTTAGTTGGTTAAGCTTCTGCCTTTGGCTCAGGTCGTGATCCCGGGGTCCTGGGATCAAGGCCCACGTCAGGCTCCCTGCTCCCTTCTCCCTCTCCCACCCCCTTGCTTCTGTTCTCTCTTGCTCTCTCTCAAATAAATAAAATCTTAAAAAAAAAAAAGTCAAATGCCTAAAGCAGGAAGTGTTTGAGGAATGTCAGGGAAGCCTGTGTGAATACAGGGAACGGAGCCAGAGGGCGTGGCTGGTGATCATGTGGAGATAAGGGCAGTGGGGTAGTGGCTGGAGTTTGGAGTATACAGCTCGTGTAGGACCTTGGAAGGACATTTCAAGGGCTTGATATTTTTAAATAACAAGAAGAAAACAATAGGGAGTTTTCAGTAGAAGACAAATGTGAAATCATTTATACTTAAAACGATGGCTTTGACTCTTCATAGAAAGGAGATGGTAGCAGACCCTTCATAGAAAGGAGACGGTAGGTAGGGTTGAAGCCTAAAATCCAGCTGGGAACCTGTTGCTATAGTCTAAGACACCTGCGGAGAGAGGGTGAGGGTTGGTCAGCTTCTCAATGTGTTTATAAAGAGGGCAGAAATGAATTCCTACTGAAGTAGATGGAGGGTGTGAGAGAAAATACAAAAGCAGGATGATGGTTAAGTCTTTTTGGTGTGAGTCTGGGAGGAGGGAGTTGCCATTTCTGAGATGAAGATGACGTGTGGAGGTGTGGGTTGAGAAGTCAGGGGCTCTGTTTTGGGCATCGTACGTCATTAGACCGTGCTCATGCACATCCAGGTGCAGCATGCTGTGTTTGGATATACCTGAGGAGTCCCGGGAGAGTTTAGGACTAGAGATAGAAATATGGATTGAGTAGATCTCCTGTGATATGCGTACAGATTAAGAAGAGCCTTGGACAACTAGCTATCAGAATGATGGCTATTTGTGAAATGCAGGGTTTCCTAATATGGTACCCAGACCCCTTTTGAGAGTGTATTTTTGTTAGATTTGGGTGATGGCCTGGGCTAGTCTATATATAATGCCCTAAGCAGGCCCTCTTGAGCCTAGTTGGTGAACCACAATCTTCATATGTGCTGGAAGAAATTGAATTTAGTGAGAAGTAAAGCAATATATTCTAGGAGTAAGATTTTAGTACCAAATAGAGGATGAATTGGCATGTAATATATAGAGGTTCAGCTTTTGAATGAGGCATCTTTTTTTTTTTTTTTTTTTTTTTTGAGAGAGAGCACATGTGAGCCGGGGGAGGAGCAGAGGGAAAGAGAGAATCTTAAGCAGGCTTCATACTCATCACGGAGCCCAATCCAGGGCTTGATCTTACAACCCCGAAATCATGACCTGAGCTGAAATCAAGAGTTGGATGCCCAACTGACTGAGCCATCCAGGCACCTCTTGAATGAGGCATCTTGTGCTATAGTTCTGAACTGTGTGAAGTTAATTGTCAAAATGAACAGTAAACCGGGGCGCCTGGGTGGCTCAGTCGGTTGTCTGACTTTGGCTCAGGTCATGATCTCAGGGTCCTAGGATCAAGCCCCATGTTGGGCACTCAGTGTGGAGTTTGCTTGAAATTCTCCTTCTCCTTCTGCCCCTCCTGCTGGTGCTCTCTCACTCTCTCTAAAATAAATAAATCTTAAAAAAAAGGCAACCAAGTCTATGTTTATTCATTTTGAGTGATGTAACCTTGTTCATGCACCGACTATTCTTATTTGTATTTTCTTTGCTTATATTACTGTGTTTAACCTTTGTCCAAGTGATAACAAACATATTTACTTGGACTTTCTTTAAAATGAGGTCATAGTGTTATCAATAAAGAGCCAGCCTACACAAAGCCATTTGTGAAATAGTTTTATTATATACCAAGCTCATGGAAAGATTCATTCTTCTCTTTTTTCCTAGAGATCAAGAAAGATGATGGTCATCTACAGGGGCACTTGCAAAATCAAAGATGTCCAAAGAGAATGAAACAATGCCATGAACATAATGCATTCGGAAATGTCATTCATCAGAGTAAAAGTAATTTTCCCTTAAGGCAAAATCATGATATCTTTGACTTTAATGGGAAAACACTGAAATCAAATTTAAGTTTAGTCAACCAGAACAGAAGCTATGAAGTAAAGAACCTCATTGAGGTTAATGGGGATACGAAATCCTTATCCCATACAAAGCATGACCAGTATTGTATTGAAATTAAATTTCCTGAATGTGGGAATTCTATGAATACAAATTCCCAATTCATCAAGCATCAAAGAACTGAAAAGATAGAGAAGCCCCATGTGTGCAGTGAGTGTGGAAAAGGCTTCTTCAAGAAGTCTCGGCTCATGGGTCATCAGAGAGTTCACACAGGAGAGAAGCCTCATGGGTGCAGCGTGTGTGGGAAAGCCTTTTCCAGGAAGTCCAGACTCACTGAACATGAGAAAACTCACGTAGGAGAAAAGCGGTATGAGTGCTCTGAATGTGACAAAGCATTCCCCAAGAAATCACGGCTACTTACGCATCAGAAAACCCATACAGGAGAGAAACCCTACGTGTGCAGTGAGTGTGGAAAAGGCTTCATCAAGAAGTCCCGGCTCATTAACCATCAGAGAGTTCACACAGGAGAGAAGCCTCACGAATGCAGTCTGTGTGACAAAGCATTCTCCAGAAAGTCCAGGCTCGTTGAACACCAGAGAACTCATACGGGAGAAAAACCTTATGAATGCACTGAATGTGATAAAACGTTCCGCTGGAAGTCACAGCTCAATGCCCATCAGAAGACCCATACAGGAGAGAAATCGTATATATGCAGTGATTGTGGAAAAGGCTTCATTCAGAAGGGCAATCTCATTGTACATCAGCGAACGCATACTGGGGAGAAGCCTCACATATGCAGTGAATGTGGGAAAGGTTTCATTCAGAAGGGCAACCTCCTTATACATCAACGAACTCACACTGGAGAGAAACCCTATGTATGCACCGAATGTGGGAAAGGCTTTAGCCAGAAGACATGCCTCATATCACATCAGCGATTTCACACTGGAAAGACTCCCTTTGTGTGTACTGAGTGTGGAAAATCCTGTTCACACAAGTCTGGTCTCATTAACCACCAGAGAATTCACACGGGAGAGAAACCCTATACCTGCAGTGACTGTGGGAAGGCTTTTAGAGATAAGTCGTGCCTTAACCGACACCGGAGAACTCATACAGGAGAGAGGCCCTATGGATGTGCTGACTGTGGGAAGGCTTTCTCTCACCTGTCATGCCTTGTTTACCATAAGGGAATGTTGCATGCAAGAGAGAAAGGTGCACGTGCAGTCGCATTGGAGAATCCTTTCCCAGAGAGCTATAGCTCACCCCTTTCCAATGCTAGCATGCAGGAGAAAGACCCTGCTGACACGGTGTCCGTGCACATGCCTTCTGTGGCAGCTCAGACTTCCTCACACCTCCGTGGCCTCCTAGCAGACAGGAACATAGCCACCGTGGGACAGCCAGGTGCCGGATGCGCACCATCAGCAGATAACAGAATTTGCACAGAGAAGCCTTTTGAATGCAGTGAATGTGGTAGTGCCTTCACTGATCAGTTACGTCATATTTTATGTCACAGAAAGCACACAGGAATAAAGTGTGATACGATCAAGGTGGAAAACCCTTGACTAAAACCTTCCTGCTCATTATTGGGCTGATAAGTGTATACGGAGACAAATAGTATAATGACCAGGAATAGTATAAAGACAAATAGTATAAAGATCGGAAAATCCTTTGTGGAAAGATAGACCTTACCGGTGTTTCATAGGTCACATATCATCAGTGAGCTCATAGCTGGTAGAAATATAATGACCCTGGAAAAGTCCTTCCCCAGAAATAAGACTTCAGTAGGCATCAGAGATCTCACACCAGAGAAGAACAGTTGGAAGAGCTCTGAAGGCAGTGAATGTGGCACGGTCGTCAGTGGGCATTCTGCCTCATCAGTTGGCAGAGGAAATCATACAGAAGCAAAACTGACCTCACCAACTGTGGAACATCTTCGGCAAAGTACCAGAAAACACATAAAGCAAATAAGCCCTGTGAAAATGAGTGTTTTAGAGATTTCTGCCACAAGTTTGAAATCATTTTACTTCAGATAATGTACATAGTGTACATTTTAGAACAATATACCTCGAATCAAACTCCTCATTGATATGATGGTCACTCTTTAATTCAAAGGAGGTGGTATATATTGCACATCAATGGTTAGAGTTAGAACAGTGCACCCCCTCCCTTTTTTGGGGGTGTGTGAATCTCTCATTCCTGCCCATGATCATTATATGGTTAGCTCTTGTGTTTCTTTGGTTCTAAATTTATTCAGTTTATTTTAGGCTACTGAAGTCCCTCCTTCAGCCTTCAAAAGGAAAGTGAATACATTTGATTCAATAACGTACCATCATGTGTTTGGATGTGTTTAACTTTGTAAATCTCACCCAAAGGAACAACTGCTCAGAACTCACAACCTGTCAGCCAGGTTCTTTCCCTAGAAGATAGTTCCCATCCGGTACACACACCACTCAGAAAAACTTTCCAACTGTTTCCTTTACCTAGTGCTGTTCTAGAACCTGCAGATGCTGACAGTGATGAACTGAACAAAAGTCCTTGCTGCCTTTGAGCTGGCATTTTTTTTTAAAGATTTATTTATTTGAGAAAGAGAGCACAAGCAGGGGAAGTAGAAGGCAGAGGGAGAGGGAGAAGCAGGGAGCCTGATGTGGGGCTCGAGCCCAGGACCCTGGGATCATGATCTGAGCTGAAGGCAGACACTTAACCGACTGAGCCACCCAGGTGCCCCTAAGCTGGTGTTTTTTTAAAGCTGGTGTTTTTTTAAAGCTGGATTATATGTGTGTAGCAATTTGACCCTCCAGCATGTGTAATCAAAGGATGTATACACCTACATTAGTTGAAAAGGACATACCATAGAAGATACAAAGTATCCTGGTAATTTGTTTTTCAAGGGGCATATTATTACTTGGAGCAGGAAAGGATTCACTTAGTTTTACACATGTAAAATAGGATATGGAGACTTTTTTAAAAGGTTCGTATTTTATCTCTCCACTTGAATTATAAATGTCTATCTGGATAGTTTATAGCTTTATATTCCCCAGCACATAGCAAAATAGAAATGAATTACATTGCTTTGAAAGATGATTGAAAGTGAGTGTATGACCTATTAATGACCTAACAGACTAATCAACCAAACATATTTTTGTCACTGAAGGAAAGGAGCTATAGGAAAGAAATTTCAAAGATCAGTATTATCCCAAGAAACATAAAAAAAAAAAAAAAAAAAGAATCCTGAATAGAGGCCTCTGGCAATATAGAAGGGGCAGATCAGTGAAGGAATAGGATCCACAGAACAAGCCCAATTAATGGAAGAAAATGACATCACTTTAAAAATTGAGGACAGTGTGTTAGATGGGTGGAGGTGAGATTCCGTCAGATGTCGTGGAGAAGAGCCCTGACCCCGGTCCACAGTCTGCCACCTGTTAGAGTTGCCAGAGTCTCAGGGATCCCAGCTCCACTGTGATGTGATGAATGGAGACATGATGTAGCATCATCATCTTCATTGTCCTGTGTCAGTGGGGCCTGTGTCATCTCTTCTGTACTCAGGGTTCTTTCCCTTGCTTCAGTAAAGATCTATCGAGCTTAAAAACAGTGAGTCCTACTTACAAGGGAAAAAAGTGGATATTTGCCATGAAGTGGCTGTTTCATAATTGAATTCCAAACTCGAGTCAATTACTCCATTCACTACTACAAACATCTTTTTGAGCATCTGCATTGTGCCAGGTACTGTTGTAGACATGGGATACTCTGGTGAACAACACATGCAAACTAATGGCCTCTAACAGGATGGGTGCGGGGCAGATGCTCTTCAAAGAATCAGAAATGGATTCTTCTTTGACTCGGTCTTCAAGTTCTTTCCACTCCTTGTCTTGTGAATCTGCATGTCATATCATGGTGGTTGGCATCGTCCTACTTAAATCTGCAGTCAGGGTCCCTGAATGGGCTGCCCAGCCTACCCTGAACCTGAGGACCAGGTGCTGAACTCACCTTTCCGAGGTTGGTATCCCAGGTAAATAAAACATATTAGTGCGATAGATTTCATATGATCCTCTTTAAGAAGGTTGTCTCAGCTTACATCCTCTACTGCTCCACCCCCTCGCCTTCATAAAAATCAGTTCTAACTAACACTAAGTGTGCCGTTGGCCAAATGATAACCACATTGTCTTACTAGTATTCTGAAATGTTCCATTTCCATCTTGGTGTATTTTAGGGAAATGCTTTTGTACATTTGAAGCCTCATCACTTTCTCCTTGGTCCGGGTACCACATTCTCAGCTGTTGCACATGGTGATGAGTGAGGGTACTGAAGTCAGGGTTTGGGGTCTGTTGGGGTCCAGACTCTGCCTTGTCTGGCTCAGTGGGGGTGGGTGTATTAGTCTGCTTGGGCTGTCATAACAAAGCACAGACTCGGTGGTTGAAACAACAGACATTTCTTGCTCACAGTTTGGGAGGCTAAAGTGTGAGATCAAGTCCACAGGGTTGGTTCCTTCTGAGGTCTCGCCTTGGCTTGTAGATGACCACGCACCCTTTGTGTGTGCTTTAGGCTGGAAAATGAAGTGGAAGCTCTTCAGCTGTTCCTCATGGAGGACCATGGAGGTTCAAGTGAAAAGGAGAGTTGATTTTTGGAGGGATGTGCCTTGAATGTCTCTCAAAGTTGCATTCACTGATTTCTGCCCAGGAGTATCCCTGCCTTTGGGCTGTGCACCTTTTCCTCTGATAATGTTACAAAGAGTCAGGAAGTTTCTGGGGCTTGGACCAAATTGCCTTGATATCTGAGATGCAGGCTGGGGGATAAGGGACCCTGTGAATTTGGAGGAAATGAGGACATTTGTAGAAAGTGGTTAAGGTTAAGGTTGTCCCTGAGCAAGATATTTGATTCCAAGGCTTAGTGTGACATAATAAGAAATACATATTTGGTCTCTGCTCCCAGTTCCTGACTCAGAGCTCCTAAAACCCTTGTAATTTCCTGAGCCACGGGGGTGATAGGAGTGTCTTACACAGAGCTGTTAAATCCCTTGAAACTTCCTGGTGATAGAAGTGTCTTTTCTTCTAATAAGGTGACTCTTGGTGGGCTCCTGGATGTATCCTGGATCGGGGCTTTTTACCAGAAAGACCACCACCCTTGACTAGAAGCTTGGAACTTTCAGGGAAGGGAAAGGGGCTAGAGATTGGGTTAATAATCATTCATTATCTATCTATCTACCTACCTACCTACCTACCTACCTATCTATCTATAATCATTTGAAACTTTTGTCTTTAAAATGCTTACATGAATCAGGTAGGTAATTTTTTTAAAAGTAAAGGTAATATGTATATATATATTTTAAATGGTTATTTATGCATATATTATATATATTCAGCAAACAAGTGAGTTCCCTTTTATGTTGGGGGTCCTCAAGACCATCCTCAGGTTTGATAATTTGCTAAGAAGACTCAGAACTCAGAAAACTTGTTACACTCAAGGTTACATTTACTATAGAAAGGATAGAGATTAAAACAGCAAAGGAAAAGCCACAGTGTGACCTGGGGGTGGTGGCTGTGTGTCAAATGGTGCCTGAGCCTGTGGAGAAGCTGGAGACTGAAGTCAGCCGTGTGTGTGTCCTGCCCAGCTGATGTGATCGAGCCCCAGTAGAGAGTGGACATCAAGGCTCAGGTGAGCTTTCCCTGTTGGCACTTTCCCCTGCCTACTGTCACAAGTTCATGCTGAGGAAGTGGCACTGCCCATGACTCCATTGTGGGAGGACAGCTGGACGCTCCATGTTTGGAACTTTCCTGTACTCTGCCCTTTGTGCCACTTTTCTTGGCTGAGGTTAATCTATATCCTTTAACTATAATAAACTGTAACTGTGAGTGTAACAGCTTTCAGTGAGTTCTCAGTCCCGCTAGCAAATTATCATGGCCTTACAGAATATTCTCCCTAGTTTCGGTAGCTCAGTGCTGCATTTTGGGTAATTTCTAGTCCACTAATTATCCCTTCAATGCTTCTAATATGCTTTTAAAATATGTATTTCTTTTTTCAGAAATACTCTTCTCCTCAAATCTGCCTGCTTGTCTCTTTATAGTTCCTGTTCTTTAGGCATTTTTTAAAAAAGATTTTATTTATTTATTTGACAGAGACAGACAGAGTGAGAGCAGGAACACATGCAGGGGGAGTGGGAGAGGGAGAAGCAGGCTTCCCAATGAGCAGGGCGCCCGATGTGGGGCTCGATCCCAGGACCCTGGGATCATGACTTGAGCCGAAGGCAGATGCTTAACAACTGAGCCACCCAGGCGCCCTGTTCTTTAGGCATTTTAAAATACTTTATTCCTTACAACATTTTTTTTTAGAGAGGAAGAGGGAGGTTGGGAGGGAGGGGCAGAGGGAGAGTGAGAGAGAATCTTAAGTAGGCTCCACACCTAGCACGGAGCCCAACATGGGGCCAGTCTTAGGACCCTGAGATCATGACCTGAGCTGAAATCAAAAGTTGGACATTCAATCAACTGAGACACCCAGGTGCCCCTACAATGTTTTTTAGAAAACTGCTTGTATTGATGCAGCATATATGGTGACAATAAGCAGAATAACTTCCTTTACATGACATCCATATCAATAAAAGGGAGGTGCACCTGGCTGGTTCAGTTGGTAGAGCATGCGACTCTTGATCTCAAGGATGTGAGTTCAAGCCCTGCATTGGGTCTAGAGATTACTTAAAAAAAAAATCTTAAAAAAAAAAAAAAAAGGGAAGCATTCCTGTTAAAGAGGATCCTGTTGTTACAGGCAGGACTTGCTGACACTGGAGGATGTGGCTGTGGACTTCACCTGGGAGGAGTGGCAGCTCCTGGCCCCCGCCCAGAAGGACCTGTACCGGGACGTGATGTCGAAGAATTATAGGAACCTGGTGTCATTGGGTGAGGACAGCTCCCTTGTGTCACTTAGAGGGTCCTCATCAGTGGTCTTTCCTCTGTCAGCCACTTAACGCTTCAGAGTATCTGCAGTGCTCTCAAGTGGTAGATTCTCAGATCCTTCTCTGGCTTCAGACAAGAGTGTATAATGAGTTGTTTCCTGAGAGAAAAGCCTCTGAGTTGCAGATCTGAAAACCGTCTCAGTCCCTCAGATATAGCATTCTCCCATCTTGACAGACCCCAGCCCATTTCGAAGTGTTCTGTCTTTTCCATGAGCAGGGCATCAAGCTAGCAAACCAGAAGTGCTTTCCAAGCTGGAATGAAGGCAAGAACTGTGGGCGATAGAAGAGGAAGTCCACAGTCGAACCCATCCAGGTGAGTGGGTGAGAACAGCAAGGTGGACGGCTGAGGAAGTCCCATTCTCAGCGGTCAGGGAAGGCTCCAGGGCTGTGATGGTGTCTGAGAATGTCTAAACAGCTGCCCCTCATATCCTTCTTCCCTTACTAGATAGAGCTTCTTTGTAGGAGTTGAGGAAAATATGCCCCTTTTATTCTTCCAAGAGCTGATCCCTGTTTATCTTATGTACATCTTGATTTTTTGTTGTTGTTGTTTGGTTCTCCCTACATTTCTCAGATTTTTTTTTTTTTAAGATTTATTTATTTATTTTAGAGAGAGTGAGCATGTGCGAGTGGTGGGGCGGGGCAGAGGGAGAGAGAATCTCAAGCAGACTCTGTGCTGAGTGAGGAGCCCAATGCAGGCTCGATCTCATGACCCCAAGATCATGACCTGAGCTGAAACCAAGAGTCAGACGCTTAACTGACTGTGCCACCCAGGCACCCCAACTCAAATCTCCTTTTTTTATTCATTGTAACAGTGTCTCTAACCACTTCTTCTACCTCCCACCTCCCTTGCTATGAAATCTCACCTTCTAGGCATTACTCCAAACATAGACGTTTGAATTCAACAGTCTTCCAACTAGTTCATCTTCCCATTCCATTGCAAACTAGTGATTTCCCTTCCCAGCGTTCAGCCTCACTTTGGTTGCTGTGCCCACACTGTCCTCTGATCTCTGTGTTTCCATGGTTTCTTAGCTTGTTCTAGACTAAATGTTTGTGTCCTCTCAAGATTAGGATGTTGAAATCCTAATCCCCAAGGGGATGGTGTTAGGAGGTGAGGCCTTTGAGAAGTGATTAGGTTATGAAGGTCCTACCTCTTTTGCCATATGAGGTTGTAGCTGGGAGCACTGCCTATGAAAAAGGAGGCCTCCCAGACACCAATCTGTTGGTACCCTGATCTGGGACTTCCCAGCCTCCAGAAATATGAGAAATAAATTTCTATTGTTTTTTGTTATAGCAGCCTGAGTGAATTAAGACACTTCTCTTTCCCCACTCTGAAATTGTCCAAAGGTTCTATTTTCTTTTTCTTGCTCTGTTCTGATTTCCTTAAAGCTTGCCTTCATTTTGATGAATTAAGCTGTTATTCTCTATAAAGACTCCTAAGTTCACAGAAACTCCTGAGTGAATTCAGAATTTTTCTTAAGGAATTAAAATCACTTTCTCTATAAGAAAATTTCTTCCATCTTCCTCTTTTTTTTTTTTTTTAAGTTTAGGGTCCTCTAATAGTTTAGAAAAACAAGTATCTACTAAAGTAGGCTAAGAAAGAATAGTGGGAGTTAAGAAAGAGGTGGTGAGGTTGGACGATCTAAAAGAGTCTGGTTCTCCAGAAGCAGAACAAAAATGTCTTTCAAGAAAGTAAGAGCTGGGGCATCTGGGTGGCTCAGTCGGTTGGGCATCTGCCTACAGCTCGGGCCATGATCCCGGCATCCTGGGATCAAGCCCTGTGTCAGGCTTGGGGAGTCTGCGTGCTTCTCCCTCTGCCGCTCCCTGCTACTTGTGCTCTCTCTTGCTTGCACTGTGTCTCTTTCTCTCAAATAAATAAAATCTTAAAAAAAAAATAAAGTAAGAGCCGTAAACATTATCTGGAGTTGCTGATTCATCAAGTAAGATACAAACTGAGGGATAGGGATGTGATCTTACTGTTGTCTTCCCATTCTTACAGTTGCGTGTATGTGTACTTTTTTCACGTTAAATTCTCTTTTCATGACATGGTCTTTGACCACTCCCTTGTGTTTTCCTTCAATGAATTCTCATTGTACTTTGCGTCCAGACCATTGAAACGCAGCCTTGAAAACAAAAATAGATGGATACCATCTATTTTTCAAACATTTCCTAAATCCAAGGCTTTTGTTGGAGACTGTGTGCATAATGCATGTATCCAGGCCTCTCCCTCTCAATCTGGTTGATTAGATTTTGGGTACAAGTCTCGGGATGTCAGTATTTAAAGTCCTCTAGAGGATGCTGTTGTGGCAGTTTACTTGGTGACTCATAGCTGAAATGCTGAATTTCAACAGAAGCAAAAAATACTATCTAGTAGCAAAGAGTTTTGTGCTGAATATATGACATGGATACATGAAAATCTGTATGCAATAGAGGTTTTGAACACAAGGTATTGCTGTTAGATTTCAAGGTTGAGGTTACATGTCAAAATGATGAGTAAAGATGTGATATTGTGGAAATCTAGAGGAAACAGAATCTACAGTTATATAGAGAGCATGGGAAATGATGGCATGATATGTGGGAGCATATCTAGATTTTAAATAAAGATCATGTGGGCTGCTCAGGTGGCTCAGTCAGTTAAGCATCCACCTCTTGATTTCAGGTCAGGTCATGATCTCAGGGTCATGAGATCGAGTCCTGTACTGGGCTTCGTGCTCAGTACAGAGTCTGCTTGAGATTCTCTCTCTCCTCCCTCTGCCCCTTCCCTTGCTTGCGTATGTTCTTTCTCTCTCTCTCTAAATAAATAAAATCTTAAAAAAAAAAAAAAGATAATGAAGGGTAAAGAATGGAGGCATAAATAGTAGGAAATCTGCAAAGCCATGGCCAAGACTGCCAGATTGGTCTGAAGCCAGCCATGTGAAGGCCAGTGTCAGAGGGTATTTGTGGGGGAAGTAGTGGAATGGAAATGGGTAAATGGGGTAATCAAGGCAATGTTAACTTTTATTGCCATGCTGACTGTTTATATTTTATGTATTAGTAATTGAATTATTTGAGGTAGCATGGCTACCTTTTTGTTGTTTTGTTTTTCTCTAGCTCTGGGTAGTCTTAATTTCTACCTTGTAGCAACTGTATAGCAATAATAAGGAACCGCCAGAGGTTGTAGGAAAAACTGAACGTATAGCTGGCTTGAGTCTTGGTTCCAAAGGAGGCAAGTGGTCCTTTAGGCTGCTTAACTGATACCAGCATGGAGACATAAATGTAGGATTATGGAAGAAGATGCAGTCCGATGCAAGATGAGGGGTCAGTGCATTAGGGATATCAAAATGGGAGAAGATCAGCTTGACATCTGTATAGGTACAACATGCAGAATGTGTTTTTCTTATCACGTTTAGAAGCACATATATGGGCGTCTGGGTGGCTGAGTCTGTTAAGTGTCTGCCTTCAGCTCAGGTCATGATCTCAGGGTCCTGGGATCAAGCCTTCTCGGGGGGGAGTCTGCTTTTCCCTCTCTCTCTGCCCCTCCCCACCATTCATGCTCTCTCTAGCTCGCCCTCTGACTGAATGCAGAAATAAAATAAAATCTTTAGAAGCACATCTGCCTCTGGAGAACTCTGTGTGTCCGTCCAGTCTGTTGGAAATTCCTGGATGGTCATTGTCTCTCATCTTTACCCCTTTCTTCAGGAGCAAACCTCAGCTAGACTAAAAGTTGGAGTGTTGAGGTAAGAGTTGCTCTCTAAACGTGTGACCAGTGTGATGGTACTGTGCAGAATAAAGATTTTAGAAACAGGATGACCACCTAAGAGTATCATAGATACATCGAAATCAAACACTGAGGATCCAACCTTCTGAATTGCCTCTCTGAGCCATTTGTTCATAGCAAGCATCTGCTTCTATCCTTGACCAGCATAATCAGTTTGTTTCCTTTGGTGGGATCTTCCAAACCAGAAATCTGAATATTTAAGTGACTAACATCTTGGTCCTCTGCCTCAACTTTCTTTCAATCTTTGCATTCTCTGAACATGACTTCAGCTCATCTTTTATCCTTAAATATTTATGTACTGAAGTTTTCCACACTGCTGTGTCCACACAAGCCAATTCTCAACATTGATATATCCAACTGGGTACTGGCACCTTATGGTCTAATAAAAATCTAAATGTTTACATGCTTCTAAAAGTCCACTTATTTCCCCCACATTCTGAACCTCAGTAACATTCACCCCCTTGAAGGCAGTTTCCACTTACCTCTTGACTCAAGCGAAATATTGAGGAGTAAACCTTAATTCCTCATGTTCTTTATTCCCCCACTCCCTATTTTGAACTCACCGGTGAGACTTGTCTTACCCCATAGGGTATCTTCATTTCCTCCACCCCTCTTCATCTCCTTTGCTCCTTCAAACCACTTCTCATAATTTGCAGCTGTCTCCTTTTCTTCTTTGCTTATTTTCCCTAACTAGAGTGTAAGCTCAGTGAGAATAATATGTTTGTGTGTCCCCAGTGCCAGCACTGTGGCCAGTACTTAACAGGCATTTTATCAGGATTTGTGGAATGACTGAATGCAGCCCTTGTAATTTTGGATGATGTTTTTCTTCCACCTCTATTTTCTCTTCTAAAGTGGCTTTCTTATTTTCTACTCTTTCTGCATGTTTTTGCAAGACACTATTTAGAAAGCAGCTGACTCTGTATTTATTCATTGTGAATCATCTAAGCTCATTTGTATGTTTATTGCTTTTTCCACTTGATTTTTGTGTATTGTGTTTTTACTAGTGTTCAAGAAATAAGGAACATTATTAAAGATTCTTTTATCCTGAAATCATGCAGTCAACACTAAAGATTGGCCAGTCCACACCTGGGCATTCATTGTTCTCTTCTTTCCTAGAAGTCGAAATTGATGATCATCTGCAGTGATACTTGCATACCCAGAGATCTCTAAAGACAACCAAATATGGAACAATGTGTGAACATAATGTCTTTGAAAATATTGTTCATCTGGACCAACATCATTTTCCTTTAAGGCAAAGTCATGGAAAAACTCTGACATCAAATTTAAATTCAGTCAGTTAAAACAGAAACTGTGAAATAAAGAACCCCGTGTGCATGATGGAGATGGGAAATCCTTTCTCCTTACAAAATATGAGCAAATTCAAACTAAAATGCCTGAAATTGGAAAACCCATCAGCACTAAGGCTCCCATTTGTGAAGCATCGGAGAACTCACAAAATGGAGAAATGTACATATACAGTGAATGTGGTGAATCCCTCATCAGGAAGTCTCAGCTCACTGAAGATGAGAGAATTCACTGGGGAGAGAAACTCCATGGCTGTAGTACATATGGGAAGGCACATACCACAAAGTCTAGACTCACTGAGCACCAGAAAATTCATACACGAGAGAAACCTTATGTAGGTGAATGTGGCAAAGCCTGTTATAGGAAGTCCGTCATTATACATGAGAGAAACGAAAGAGGAGAAAACCCCCGTTGATGCGCTAAATGTGGCAAAGCCTTTCTCATTAAATGACATCTTATTTTACGTCAGAAAACTCATACCTGAGAGAAACACAGTATGTGTAATGATTGTGGAAAGGGCTTCACCCAGATTAGTTTCATTGTACATTGGTGAACTCATACTGGCAAGAAACCTTATATATGTAGTGAATGTGGACAAGGCTTCATTCAGAAGATAAGTCCCATGTGACATCAGGGAGTTCATACAAACAAGACTTCCTTTCTGTGTAGTGACTGAAAACTCCTGTCCTCAGAAATCAGGTCTCATTAAACATCAGAAAATGCACACAGGAGAGAAACCTCATAAATGTAGTGAATGTGGGAGAACCTTCATCATGAAACAACAGCTCATTGTCCATTAAAGAACTCATACAGGAAAGAGATCCTATGAATACACTGGGTGTGGGAAAGCTTTTTCCTACAAGTCTTGCCTTATTAAACATAAGAAACATACACAAAGGAGAAATATGTAGATTCATAAACGTGGAAAACCCTTCCACAGAGAGTTACAGCTTCTTACGTATATAAGTGAAATACTATCAATTTGGTCACTGCAAATGCCTTCTGTCACCCCTCAGACATCATTAAGTATTAGTGGAGTCTTAGCAAATAGGAACACAGTCCTTTCAGGAACAAACTCTTGCTAGATGTAGATGTGCACCCTCAAGAGATAGCAGAAAATTTGCACAGGGGAATAAATACCTTATAACTGCAGTGAATGTGAAGGTGCCTTCACTGGTCAATTAGGTCACATTTTATGTCTAAAAAACCTATGGGAAGGAAACTTAGATATATTTGAGGGAGAAAAACAGTGAACAAAAAATTCCAGGTCATTATATAGCTAAGTATATTTTGAGAGAAATACGAATGCAGAGACTGGGAAAGCATGACAAATTTCATCCTGTTATGTATATTTATGTGTTGATACAGAGACATAGTCTGATGTTATTAATCCCAGCTTCCATCTACCTTGATTGCTCACTTTTGTCAACTAATCTGGAATGTCTGAGATCATAAGTGAAGCAAAACACTACTGTGATGACAAATAAGATAATTGGTATCTGGATGTTGCTAGGACTGAAAATCTTTATAATATAGAGTTGCTTGGTAGGAAAAAGCAGTATTTGACTAGTGGAGTTTGGGGCACATGTATCTGTTCAGTTTCCCTAGGATAGTGTGGAGAATTAATTGAAAAGTGGTACCCCTTTCACAGATTTTCAGGACTTTCTATTATGCAAAGTCATCTGAGAAACTGCCTTACATTGAATCTGTTCATTCAGTGAGTATTTGTGAAATACCTCCTTTGGACCTGGTATTATTCTATCAGCTAAGGACACAGGGGTGAACAAAACAGAATGTCTTTGCCCTCCTGGAATGAGTGTTAGCTGAATTACTCCATCTAACATACTCGGGGTATGTAAACTCTACGTTAGGTGAAATGGACATGGACTAACTGGATCATGGGGTTTGGATTTAGAATGATGTGGAGTTAGATCCTAAAAATGTCTTTCCCCAAGGAGGGTATAATGGGAGACAGGGAAACACTCCTATTAATAATGTATAAATAATTGACTGATGAATGGATAAAGAAGATGTGATACACACACACTGGCATATTCCTCAGCCATAAAAAAGAATGAAATCTTGCCATTTGCAACACGTGGATGGAGCTAGAGAGTATTATGCTAAGCAAAATAACTTGGAGAAAGATAACTACCATATGATTTCACTCGTGGAATTTAGGAAACAAAACATGAATATGGAGTGGGGGCAGAGAGGCAAACTGACTCTTAACTAAAAAGAACAAACTGATGGTTACTGGAGGGAGGTGGGGGGGCTAGGTGGGTTTATAAATAGATGAAAGGTATTAAGGAATGCATTTGTTATGATGAGCACTGGGTGTTGTATATAACTGATGAATCACTAAATTTGACATCTGAAACTAATACTGTATGTTAACTAACTGGAATTTAAATAAAAACTTGGAAAGAAAAAAGATGTATAAATAATCCAGGATACAAATACTTTAAAAAAAATGCCCATGTCTTATCACCCCACATTGATTATACATTCCTTGATAGTTTTGCACTAACTTCAGTAGCCATTAGCTACATGTAGCTATTTAAATGTAAATCAATTAAAATTAAAAATATTTCATCAGTATCAAGGGTTCACATTTCAAAAGTTCAACATTTTTTTGTGGCTAGTGACCACCATGTTGGACAGTACGGATTAGAACATTTCATTGTCACCGAACAGTATGTTGCATGGTGCTGCTTTATAGAGTCACGTATCCTTTGTGATATAGAAAAGATAATTATATATTGACTTGGAAGATGAATGGACTATAAAGAAAAAGTTCTATTATTGCAAAGAATGAGTAATTGTAAGGCAGTTCTAAAAGAATGGGATTGTTCAAAAAATGCTTTGTGTACATGTGCATTAGAATAAATGTCGCCTATAAAAGGGGGAGAGCAGAAGAGAAATGGGATGCCCCGGATAAGTCAAATAAAAGGCATGAGAACCTTGGTCTAAGATGGAAGAAAGCTGGAATATGAAAGGACGTAAGATTCCTCTTGGGTGTATTGGAGAAGAACCCTTACATTGCTCACAACCCTATCACCTCTGAAAGTTGCCATAATTCCATAGTTCCCATTTCCTCTGTGACCTGCTTAATTGCACATGTGATCTTCCTTTTCTAGTCCTTCCTCTTAGGACTGGGGCTCTTGTCCTCTCTCATCTACCCAGAGCCTTTCTCTTGATCCAATCAAGGTATTTGCTAAAAACCCTTGAATCCTGATTAGAGAAGAAGACATGGATATTTGCTATACAGTAGCTGTCTTTCCACCACAAACCTCTGGATTATCAGGGAAATTCAATCCAACATATATTTTTAAGCACCTAAATTTGGTTATCTCAACACTTGAGATTTGATTCTGTAATGCAGTCATTAGATAATTCAGAACAGGAAAATTTTCATGATTGATTTGTATTTCGTACTTGATTTGTATAGGATCACCTTGCCTGCCTTATGAAAACGAGATAGTAGAGACTTAGTATCCGGTAGGAGGCTGGGCCAGCATAGTAATTATGAAGAACTGACTTCGTGCTTTGACCTGTGGTTACATGACTTCATCAGGTGCATTCTGAAAATGATGATGGCCTACGGGGTTGAACATAGTGGGGGCAGACAGGTTAACCTGGCATCTGTGCCCCGGCCTGTGTTCTCGCGACCTTTAAGCTCAGTACTGGGGTTGGGGGAGTGGGGAGAATATGAGCTGGAGCAGGGCTAGAAATGGCTAGTAGGCCTGCGAATGGCTGCCAAAGACGGCTTGGTGATGCAGAGCACAGGACTGTGGTAAATCAGTCCTTCGTGGTCATTTCATTTTCTACACATGAACGTTCATAAGATTTCCAGTTGCAATATCCAAAACACTGGAAACAGCCCAAAGGCAATTATGCTGTGTGAAAGAAGCCAGAAAAAAAGAGTACACACACGACTCCTTTCATGAATACGTCTTCAGTGACAAGCGGCCGGCCAGGATGGGTCAGCGGCATGGTTGGGAAGAGGCTGGCAACAGGCGCAACGTCCGCGGCTTCAGCTTTCTTTGCGACCGCCGAACACCCCTCACCACCTCGCTTTTCCGAACCGTGGTCTCCCGAAGGAAGCACCCCTGCTCAGCTCCCGGGCAGCTCGGGCTCCGCCGTCCGGACCCCGAAGTCCGTCCGGGCCAACGCGCACCCGCCCCGGGCGCAACCCTCCCCGGCCACAGCGCGCCGCCTGCCTTCTTGTCAAGCCTGCGTAAATTTTGACACAGCTCTGAGCCTTTCCTCAATGAGAATCGAGACTGCGGAGCCCGGAAGTTACTTTATTTCCCACCGAGCCGCGGCCCTTAGATGGGAAAGGGCTCCGGCCTTTGAAAACGGGGCGCCCTTCCCCGTCCCCTACCACGAGGAGCCCTGCCCCTTCAAAGATGACCCCCACGTCATGTCTGCCTTGCGTGAACTCGAGCCTCTGAACATCTCTCCATTTTCCCGTAATTGCTGAGGGGCCAGGAAGCGCGAGGGTTTCGGCGGCACTCACCGTCCTGCCACCGCACGAACGCAGCCGCCGTGCCTTCAGTACGTCAGGTGTGCAAAGATGGCGGCCTCCAGGGCGTCGAGGCGGCGGCCGCGCGGACATATGACCTCATAAATAAGCGCCGGAAACCCGTATTCCGTTCTCCATAGAAACGCGCCAGAAACGCCGCTGACCCTCGTCAGGTGTTCTCGGGAGAAGAGTCTGGGTGAGGGGACTAGAGCGAAGGAAGTTTAGGGAAGTAAGTTGGGCCCTGAAGAGGTCACTGCAGACTCAGGAGAGACTCGATTCCGCGTGTGGGTCAGTCTGTAGAGGAGGGTTGGGGAGGAGAGGGGCGGCCTAACGGTCTCTGGGTCGGTTGTTGGTCCCTTGAGTCTGTGCAGGTAGCGCAGGGGCGGGTGTGTTTTTTGGAGGTGAGCACGGAGGAGTCTGTACTGTATGTACTCGAGATGTCTTTGGGGTCAATCATGGGGGTTCTGGTGGTCAGTGGTTGAAGGTCTGAACAGATGAACTACCGAGAGTCCTGAAGTCAGGGTTTAGAGTCTTGGCGGGTCACTCTCCTTGTAGGTGATTGACAACTGGCGGGGGGGGGGGGTGTTTGTTAATGAAGGTGGCGTTTGGCGCGGGTTCTGGAATGATTTGGGAGCTCAGCGATCGAGGAACTATTAAGGGAGGTCAGTGTACGTGTGTCGCTGGTCCGGGGTTGGTATTGCCTGTCTTTTGTGCGGGGTTGTGTGACAACAGGCTTGGAGGTTCAGGAACACTGGCTGGTTTGTGCGTTGGGCTCAGACTCGCTCCTGGAACAGTTGTTGAATGTTAACATTCCTCAAAAGCTTCGGGCCCAAATCCCTCCTCCATATAATTTTCTAATTTCTTTTGGCTCCCCACCTCCTCCCATCCCTTTGAACCTGCAGAAATGAAAGTTTTGAGGGACGTGAACGATTCAGATTTAAAATTAATTAGTCTTTTATTTAAGATTCTGTGTTTATCCTTCTGTAATTTTTGTGTATTCTTTTGGATATTTCCTTTCAGGTTACATATGTATGTAAAGGCTGACATTTTCCCGGTATTTATATTTTTGAGGGGTTTTAAATTTAAGAAAAAAATTTTTGAGGTGTTTTTAAAAATTTGTATCCATTGCTCATATTCCTTCTCTTTATTTCGGTGTGCTCATTGTTCCTCCTATTGAAATGTAGGTAGATAGGGTGTGTAAAGACTTTTAAAGAGATAGAGCAAGATAGTTTAAAGGAAAAATTCACTGTTGCTCACTGTCCATATGGCCTCATTTCTAAAATTGATCTGAAAATTACCTGCCACTGAGGCATAGTTCTGTTCTGATTCTCCTTTGCCACTTTCCCCTTGCTTGTTATTTCTACACATTCAGAATCTTATGCCTAAGGCATGATTTCTGGGGAACCGAATAAAGAGACAGAAATACTGGGACTGTGTGGTAAGGTGAGTGCATAGCAAGAGAGAGTGTAACACTGAAAGTAATTTTGTTCTTCGGCCCACAGGTCCTGACAAGAGACAAGAAATGAATGAAGAAAAAGGAGGTCCCAGGACCTAGATAGTGTCATATCTGGGCCACTTTTGACTGGTGACTAGATTTCTAACTAGAAATTTAGAGCATATCCAGAAGAGACAAAGACAGAATATCCCAGTTGCTGGCCATTTCTCAAAACAGAAGAAAATGATCAATGCCCAGGTGATTTTTGTCTTGTTTTATTCTTTCCTTTGTTCCCTAATGGATGTGTAGGGGCTCGTAAAAATCAGTTCAGTATCTAGAGAGAAAGAAAGTTTGAATCTAACTCCAACATCGTCACAAAGTAGAATCAAGAATATAGGGTTCAGGGGCGCCTCGGTGGCTCTGTTGGTTAAGTGTCCGGCTCTTGATTGCAGCTCAGGTCTTGATCTGAGGGTCCTGAGTTCAAGCCCTGCATTGGGCTCCACACGTGGAGCCTACTTAAAAAAAAAAAAAGAATGTAGTGTTCATATGATTCCTAGTAAATGACTAATGTTGGAACATCATATGTAACTGAAGGATCCTCTGGCTTACATTAGCTGTCACACTGCATCTAATATGTGTGACAACCAACATAAGAGAATCATGTTATGTGATATGCAGTGATCATGAGGAGAAAGCAGAAAGATTCCTCTGGCACTGAGGACTCAAGAAAAATTTTATATTCTTCTTAGAGGTGATGGGGTGGACAGTGTTGTGAGCAGTAGCCTTCTAATAAAGGCTGCAGCAGACTTCCTACTGCAGAGTCTCCTGTGGGAATAGACCAAGCAAACTCAGTAAACACAATTTTTTTTTTATTTATTTATTTGACAGAGACATAGCAAGAGAGGGAACACAAGCAGCGGGAGTGGGAGAGGGAGAAGCAGGCTTCCCCGCGGAGCAGGGAGCCTGATGTGGGGCTCGATCCCAGGACCCTGGGATCACGACCTGAGCCAAAGGCGGACGCTTAACGACTGAGCCACCCAGGCGCCCCATCAGTGAACACAATTTTTGCAGGAGAGGCTTCACAAACAGGTGGCTGAACTGGCATTGAATTACAGATTTGGCATTAGATAGTTGCAAGAAATTTTGTCTGGTAAGAGCTTGAGTTATAAGGTTCCAGAGTGTTTGCTGTATAACTTCAAGTTATCTCAGAAAATGCAGAATCCTTTCCCATTTTAAGGTCTAATTTTTACCTACTCTTCCTTTATTGCTTTTGGTTCCTGTAATTATATAAATGACTCATGAGTACCTTTTTTAAAAAAAAGATTATTTACTTACTTACTTACTTATTTTAGAGAAAGAAAAAACACGAGTTGGGGGAGGACAGAGGGAGAGGGAGAATCCCAAGCAGATAGCCTCTGAGCCTGGAGCCAACACAGGGTTCGATCCCACCACCCTGAGATCACGGCCTGAGCCGAAATCAAGAGTTGGACGCCCAAGCAACTGAGCCACCCAGGAGCCCCTCATGAATACATTTTTTTTTTTTTTCTCATGAGTACCTTTTAAAGGAAAAAAATCCTCATGATGGTATACACATGGGCCAAAAAGTAAATTCCCTCTTCATGTCCCCTTTCCTCATTCCCTTGTACCACTTTAGCAGATGCTTGGTGTGTTCTTGCTGTCAGTGAATCTGTGTGTGCATCTGTATACACGTGCCCATTTACAAATGTATTTGGACTTACATATATTTGTGTTTGTAAACACACCTATCATGACATTTTGTGTATCAATGGATTCATACTCCAAAGGACGTAATCTGTTGGCTTAAGATGGCATAATTCAAGCCTCTAAAGGAATAATAACTGCAAATGATTGGTGACTGTTAACTCTACAAAATTCCATTTGTCTGTAGTCGTACTCAACAAAATGAGTTAAACTATGTAAAGCATTTAGTGAGTGCCTCCTAAGTGATATGTGGATCATCCATGCCTGAAATCTTTGCCAGTGCTAATAATAGGACATTATCAGATTGCTAAATTTTCTTTCTTTTTTTTAAAGAAAGATTTTATTTACTTATTTGAGAAAGAGAGAGGGAGCGTGAGGGGGAGAAGCGGACTCCCTGCTGAGCAGAGAGCCCAATATGGGGCTTGATCCCAGGACTCTAAGATCATGACCTGAGCTGAAGGCAGACAGCTGAATGAGCCACCCAGGCGCCCTGAGATTGCATAATTTTCAACAATCCAAATAGTCCAATATTCTTTAGCCTTATTTTGAGATTGGAATCCTTATTTATTTGTTGGCCAGTTGGATTTTTTCTCTTTTGAAATGCCTTTTACATAAAAAAAGCATTTTTTTCTTACTGATAATTAGAGTTGTTTATATCCACTATATATTGGTCCTTTATTTTGTTTATAAAAAAATATCTCCCAGCTTGTCACTTTTCGCTTTGTCCATGGTATCTTTTTCAATACAGATGTTTTAATTTTTTCCTCTCACAAATTTTATTACTTATTTTCTCCTGTGGATTTTGGCTTGTGACATGAACATCATAGGTTCCTTTGTTTTATGGTTACTTTAAACAGGAAAAAGTTATTTTCGAGTGTGAAATTAGGTAGGAACCTAAGTTTTCATTTTTCTAAGTGGATCTCCATCTCACATAAAATAATCAGAATGTGATAAGATCAACAGTGTTAAGAATTTGCAGCCTTGCAGCCTCTACCAAGTCTGTTCTCTTCTCTATGTGATCTCTGCAATGATGAGAGATAGATTATCCCATCAGTTTTTCCCTGATAGGGCAATTCCATTGACAAGCAGGTCTCAGCTCATTGCATGGCATTTGGGTATAAGCTATATGACCACAGGACAGTACACTGAAGACGTTCCACGCTCCTGAACTGTTTTTATTCACAGAACTTCTGACACCAAATGTGTATATTTTCCTCACACCTACTAATTCTGCAACTCTGTGGACACCAGCGAGGTGTTAATTAATTCAACTTAATTCTGACACTCACAACTTAATTATTAATTCAACTTAATTAATAATTAATAATTAATTATTAATTCAACTTAATTCTGACACTCACAACCTGCAGTTAGCATCAGATCCCACAGGCCAAGGGCTTGGTTCCATGAGACTGCCCCCACTTTAGGTGCCAGCCAAAAGTCCCAGGTTGTCACCTATATTTGGGGTGACAAACTGTAAATTTGAGGTTTCCCACAACCCCCCTTTCAGGTTTGGTAATATGCTAGAACAATTCACAGAACTCAGGAAAGCACTTTCCGTACATTTACTGATTTACTATAAAGGCTACAACTCAGGAATAGCCAAATGGAAGAGATGCCCAGGGCCAGGTATGGGAGAAGGGGTGAGGAGGTCCTCCCTCAGAGAACCACCCTGCCAGCACCTCAGTGTGTTCACCAACCTGGAAGCTCTCCAAATCTGTTGTTTAGGGGTTTTATGATGGTTTTCTTATATAGGCACAATTGATTAAATCACTGGCCGTTGGTGATTGAATTCAACCTCCAGTCCCTCTTCCTTCCCTGGATGTTGGGAGTCTTTCAGGTCTCCTATCCTGAAGCTATGCATGGGCCCCCAGCAATTAGTCAGCATGTTAGGATGCAGAAGACACTCATCACTCTAGAGATTCCAACAGATTTAGAAACTGTGCCAGGAACCAGGGAAGGACTAAATATATATTTATCACAACATTTTCCTGGCTTCTATTGTTTTTATTTCACTAAATTTTGTCTTTCTTTAGATGGTAATGAGTCTTCTCTTTCTGGTTGTATTCATAATCTGACTTTTGCAACTGGTGTTCTATAGTTTCAGTCTGATGAGTCTAGATATGGATTTCCTGCTTGGTTTTGCTTGCTTGCTAAGTCTGTGTTGTAGGATGTTTAGTTGGTTCTGAACTTTTCTCAGTCCTGAGATCTTCCCATTGCTTCTCTGATTCTCTATAATTGCTTCCAAAAACTGTGTATAGACCTCACTCTATCCTCATTCTCTATTAACTCTCTTTTATATTTTCTATGTCTTTGTGTGTCTGCTTCATTTTTTGTTTTTTTTTTAAAATGAATATTCCAGTTCACTAATTATCTCTTAAGTGTATCTATGATGTTAAACTTTTATGAAAGAATAAGAAACATACATTGGTCTCTGCCCCTAGTTTCTGACACAAGGCTCCTAAAATCCTTGTAATTCCCTAAGTGAAAAGAGTACTAGAGGCATCTTTTGTTCTAATATTTGGTCTTGGATGTCATCTGTGACAGAGTTCCTAAATCCCTTGGAATTTCCTGAGTGATAGAAGCATCTCTTGTTCTTTTTTTTTTTAAAGATTTATTTATTTGACAGAGAGAGACACAGCAAGAGAGGGAACACAAGCAGGGGGAGTGGGGGAGGGAGAAGCAGGCTTCCCGCTGAGCAGGGAGCCGGATGTGGGGCTCGATCCCAGGACCCTGGGACCATGACCTGAGCCGAAGGCAGACGCTTAACGACTGAGCCGCCCAGGCGCCCCAGCATCTCTTGTTCTAATGGCATGACTCTGGGTGGTTCCTGGGGGGGCGCTGGTCACCAGAAAGACCAACCCATGATCAGAAGTGTGGGATTTTCAGCTGTACCCCCATTATCCAGAGAGGGGAGAGGGGCTGGAAATGGAGTTCATGACTAGCCATACGTGTGTGATGTAGCCTCCATAAAATTCCGAAGGTGTGTGGTTTGGAGCGCTCCCCGTTTGGTGGACATGAGTGCTGCATGACATGCCCCTCCCCTCGTGCCTCGCCCTGTGTGTCCCTTTGATCTGGATGAAATCTGTGTTCCTGATCATATCCTCTTATAATAAAATAGTATGCAGTAAGTAAACCGAGTTCTCTGAGCCGTTCAAGCAAATTAAACCCCAGGCGGGGGTCATTGGAACCTCCAGTCTATAGCCGGTTAGTCAGAAGTACAGGTGACACCGTGGACTTGGATTGGTATCTGAAGTGGGGGCAGGGGCGGTCTTGTGGGACTGACCCCTTAACCCGTGAAGTGTGACACTAGTTCCAGGTAGCTTGTGTCAGAATTGAGTTGAATTGTAGGCCACCCAGCTGGTGTCAGAGAATTGCTTAAAAACATCCAAACCACACCACACATACATCAGAATTGGTCTCAGCATTGTAGTTACTATTAGCAGAACAACTTCCTTTATATTCCTTATGAATCAATGAAAGAGAAACACTCACATGACACAGGACCATGTTGTTACAGGAATCGCTGACACTGGAGGACGTGGCCGTGGACTTCACCTGGGAGGAATGGCAGCTCCTGGCCCCCAGCCAGAAGGACCTGTACCGGGACGTGATGTTGGAAAACTACAGCAACCTGGTGTCAGTGGGTGAGGACAGCTCCCCTGTGTCACTCAGAGGGTGCCCAGTCAGTGGGCTTTCCTTTCTCCGCTGCTTACACTTCAGAGTCACTGCATTGCTCTGTACGGCAGATTCTCAGTGCCTCCTTGGGCACATGATAAAAGGGTCTGATTTACTACGAGCTGCTCTTACCACCAACACAAATGGTGCCAAACATGGGGGGTTTTTCTACACCAACAACCAGTTCTCCAACTCTCCAGGTACCAGCTAGGTGTCCTGCCATTCATTTCAGTTCTGCCACGACCCAGAGTTAGCATCACACTCCACAGGTTTAAGGGCTTAGTTCCACAGGACTCCCCTCACTTCAGATGCCAATTGCCAGTACTGGGTACCCACTACCCAGGGTACCCACGCTTCAGTCCCATCTGTAAATTGGGCATTCCCACAACCCCCTTCAGGTCGGCAAGTTGCTGGAAACAGCTCACAGAGCTGCGGAAAGCACTTTACTTAAGATTACCATTTTATTATAAAGGATAAAACTCGGGAACAGCCAAAAAAGGAAGAGATGTATAAGGCATGGTATGGAGGGAGGGGTGTGGACTTCCCATGACCTCTCTAGGTGTGCCACCCTCCCAGCCCTTCAGGTGTGTTCACCAACCTGGAAACTCCCAGCCTGGTGGTTTAGGACTTTTTATGGAGGTTTCATTATGTAGGCATGATTGCTTAAATCATGATTAACTCAAGTCTCCAGTGGCAGGGGCAGGGGATTGGAGCTGAAGGTTCCAACCTTCTCATCCCACCAGGGTCTTTCTGGCAACCAGCCCCCATGCTAAAACTCTATAGGGGCCCCTCGCACCAGTCATTAGTTCACAAAAAGACTCATCACTCTAGAGAGTTCAGGGGTGTTAGAAGTTCTTGTGTCAGGAACTGGAACTTAGACCAAATACTCTAACGGAAGATGCTCCTATCATGGCTGTCACTTAGGAAATTACAAGGGCCTTAGGAGCTCTGTGCCAGGAATGGGGTACAAAGACCAAATATATATCATTATATCACGGTATCACATATGCCCTCTCCTGAGAGAGAAGCCTCAGCTTTGCAGATGTGAAAACTGTCTCAGTCCCTCAAATGTAGCATTCTCCCATCTTGACAGACCCCAGCCCGATTCGGTGAGTCTAAGTGTTCTGTCTTTCCCACGAGTAGGGTATCAAGCCAGCAAACCAGATGCACTCTCCAAGCTGGAACGAGGGGAGGAACCGTGGGCGAAACAGGAGGAAGTCCCCAGTGGAACCCGGCCAGGTGAGTGAGAACCTGCCAGCCGGGTAACTGTGGAAGTCACCCTCCGTCAGCGAGAGAAGGCTAGCAGGGTGTTTGAGAACAGAAGCTGTGCTCTGTGCATCTCTCTCCCATAGCAGAACTTTTCCTTTAGGTCTTTAGAGGGAAGTGGAACTCTTTTTTCTCTTCTGATGTCTGATCCTTGCTTTTTTCATTTTACATCTTGATTTTTGTTGGTTTGCCTAGTTTTCTTCCACGGATTCTATTAGCTTACCCCTTCTTTGTACCCTGTCACAGTGTGTGTCCCTGTTCCTTCTGCCTCCCTGGCTATGAAATCCACACCCCACACCCCCCGGGCCTTACTCTAAAGAGAGACGTGTGAATTCACACTGTTTCTGACTACTGTACCTCCCCGCCCGGCTCCTTGGGAAATGCCAGTTTCCCTCCTGACGGCCAACTCCACCCTGTATATTGTGCCATCACAATAACCTGGTCTCTTACAGGGCATTAATCCGCTTTCTAGCTTTTCCCTCCACTCGAGATTCTTCAGTTCTTTCCCATTTTCTCTGCTGAATTCCTAATACTTGAGGTTTTTCTTCTGGCTCATGAATTAAGCTCTTTCTGTTGTCTAGAAGAGATTCCAAATTGGTATCTCCCTTCATACTGTATAGTGTTGTAGATATTTTACCTGCCTAAGATTTCTGAGTCCCTGCATGAGGAACAGGAATCCTCTTCCCTCCACAAAAAATCCCCTTCCGTCTCATTTGAACGTTAGATTCTCCTTTAGTACTGCACACCTTACCCCGTCCACACTGCTGTTAGCTATGGCATTCTTGTCTTAAAGGTCTCCACTGTTTCTGTTGACTGTTTCACTAGAAAAGATGGTTTTACATCCTACATCAGTTCTAGCCAAAATCAGCTTATGCCTGCCTTGATGGCTTCCTTTGTATGGTTGATATTTCTGATTTTCCTTTGGTTCATCCGAGGTCTTCCCATTGTATTCATTTGTCGAAATCATTTATTTTCCCCATTTTTTAAAAGCGGCTTTGAGATAATTCACATAACCCACAATTTGCCAACTTAACACATACAATTTAGTGCTTTGTAGTACATTGATAGGGTTATGTAACCATCCCCATAAGCAATTTTGGAAGATTTTCATCACTTTAAATAAAGAAACATTTCCAGGGCGCCTGGCTGGCTCATTCAGTACAGCATGTGACTCTTGATCTGGGGGTTGTAGAAATTACTTAAAAATAAAATCTTTTAAAAAATAAAATAAAGTAAAAAATAAAAAGAAACGTTTCTTCCCAGGCCCCCAGCTCTGGGCAGCCACTGATCTACTTTCTACCTCTAGAGATTTGACTATTTTGGATATTTTATATAATCATGAAATATTTGGTCTTTTGTGTCTGGCTTCTTGCATTTAGCCTAAAGTTCCTGAAGTTCTTCCATGCTTTAACATGCGTCAGTACTTCATTCCTTTTTATTGCCAAATAATACTCCCACTGTACGGATATACCACATTTTATTTATTCATTCATCTGCTGATGGACATTGGGTTTTTCCACTTTTTGGCTTTTATGAATTATGCTATGAACATTCATTTTTCTTAGGTATATACCAAGGAGTGGAATTCTTGGGTCATATTGGACCCCCAGGAAGGGTCCAGACATGGTGCTTCCAGACTCATGGCCAGCATTACCTCCTCCCAGCCATGGTGTGTGACAGTATGCAAAGAGTATTGCCAACCAGGGGAGCTCACTTGAGCCTTTGGTGTCCAGTGTTTTTATTGGGGCTCAATCACACATTGCCCACATGGCTGAACTTTAGTTTTTAGCCCCACCAGAAATCAGGCTAATTCCTATAGTCTCCAGTTCCTCTGAGGGTCCGGAGGTTGGAACTGATATGGCATGGCCCAAAGTCTCCTTCATAAATCACATTGTTAGAATATCCAGTGGCCAAAGCCCCCAGGCAAACAAAGGCACTCCTATCAGGTAGGACATTCTGAGGGCCTAGAGATCACTTCCAATAGAGCCAGTGGCAAGGGCCAGACCTCTCTTTGGGTGAAGTTAAATCTTAACTGAAGGTAACTATGAAAATGAACAATAAAGGGATTTACTTAGAAATAAAGAGGAAATAGAGCTTATGGTTGTACAATCAGAATTGAATGACAGCATGATATATACAAAGGACATCTGCATTTTGAATTAGGAAGATGCCACCATGAATTAGGAATGAAGGCATGAAATAGGAAACTGCAAGGCATGGTGTTGACTGTTCAGAATGGCTTGGAGTTGGCTGGATGAAGGCAGTATTAGAAGGTGTCTACAAGAGAAGCACTGGAGTGGACACATGGATAAGTGGGAGTATTCATGATGACGTGCACTTTTATTGCCAGGATGACTGGATTTGATATGCGAGTAATTGAGGTAGCATGGTGGAGGGTTGTGCTTGGTTTTGTATTTTTTGTAGCTCTAGGTTGTATGACCTTTCACTTGGACAGTGATAGTAGAGTAAGAATAAGGAACAGCTAGATGTTCTAAGAAAAACAGAAGGTAAAGCTGACACACCTTGGTCGTAGAGGAGGAAGTTGGTCCTTTAGTACAACCGAGACACAAAGGTAGAACTACTGAAATAGATGCTGCTGGTAGCAAGTGAGGGAACAGCGCATCAGGGATGCTGAAATGGGAAAAGCTTGGGTATGATTTCTCTACTGAATGCACAATGTGATCAACATGACAGTTTCTATGTCCTGTGCGGGAGCATATTAGCTTCTGAAGATGGCTACGTGGTATACTGGCCAGCTGCAAAATTTCCTACCAGTCGTGGTCAGCCTATTCAGTATGAATGGAATGGACGATAAAATGACACGGCTGGACTAAGGTTGGAGTGTTGTCCACTAAATCTGATTGATGTTTGTGGAAAGTTAGTTTAATGGTGGTCTACAGAAAGGCAAATTTAGGAACAGGATTACTATGCAAGAGTCTGTCTCAGCTCACTTTAAATTCTGAAGACCTTACTTTCTTACTTGGTAACAAACGCATTTATTCTAGACACCTCAGTTTGCATAGTTCCGCAATGTCTCTAGTCAGATTTTGGGTTCTCTAAGTGAACTTAAAGAATCCCCAGCCTAAATGCTGAAATGTCTAAAACCTTCTTCTGTACCTTCACCATCTTTCATTCTCCGTGTCCTCCCAACATTACACCCAGTCTTCTTTTCTTGGTAACAAGTATGTATTATTTCAACATTGCTATCTCCAACCAGACCTGGGTGTCTGTACTACAGTATCTAATAATCCTCTCAGAGTTTATGTTCTGCAACACAGAGTTTTTCCTACACATTCTGGATTTCAGTAGTGTTCCTCATCTCCATTTGACATGCCTCTACCTACCCAGTGGCTCAAGCCATATAGTTAGCAGGGAAATCCTTCATTCCTCACTGTCATTAACCACTCTCCATTGAACTCATCATTTAACTGTCTTTTCTTTATACAGATATATCCTGATTCCCTCCACTTTCCAGTCTCCATTGCTCCTTCAATCACATTTCACAATATCCAACTCCCTTCTTTTTTCTTTTCTTTGTCATTTGGTTTCCCCTAACTAGATTTACGATCAGTGAAAGTGAGGCCTATTTTATATATTCCAAACACCAGCACAGTGCCTTGTACACAGGAGCCATTCAGTAAACAGTTTGGAGTGAACAAATGCAACCCTCATAGTTCTGGAGAGTAGTCTCTTCTACCTTTATGATCTGGTGCCTTTCCAAGTTCTGTGGAATGGTGTTCCTCCAACCCTGTCGTTTGCTGCCAACAATGACTTGCTTGTGTTTTACTATTCCTGCATGTTTTGTGAGTTCCTAGTTAGAGAGCAGCAAATCTACATACATTGTCAACTGTGTAACCTTATTTATACTTACTGCTTTTTCATTTTGGTTTGTTTATATTACTGTGTTTTTACCAATGTGTAAGAGATAAGGAACATTTATATGTGGCATTTCTTTTATACTGTTATCGTAGGGTTGTCACTAAAATGCCATTTTTTAAGGAAAACTAAAGAATTTTTTAAAGTTTTATTCAAAACAAGATTACGAAAGGATTCATTGTTCTCTTTTTCTAGAACCTAGCAAAGTTGATAATCACCTGCAAGGTCACTGGGAAAATCCAAGAATGCTGAAAGGTATGGAACAAAACCACAAACACAATGCATTTGGAAATACTGTTCCTCAAAGCAAAAGTCATTTTCCTTCCAGGCAAAATCATATGCTTGAGTTCTATATAAAAACTTTGAAATCAAATTTAAGTTTAGTCAACCAGAGCAAAAGCTATGAAATTAAAAACTCTACTAAATTCAATGGAGATGAGAAATTATTTCTGCATGATAAGCATGAAGATTTTAATTCTGCTGTTAAACTCCCTATAAGTGCAAAACCTATTAGCAATAAGTCCCAAGTCATTAAGCATCAGAGAACTCATGAAATAGAGAAACCCCATGTATGCAGTGAATGTGGAAAAGCCTTCATTAAGAAGTCCCAGCTCACAGATCATCACAGAGTTCATACAGGAGAGAAACCTTATGGATGCAATATTTGTGCGAAAGTATTTTCCAGAAAGTCCAGGCTCAATGAACATCAGAGAATTCATAAAAGAGAGAAATCCTTTCTATGCAATGATTGTGGAAAAGTCTTCACCATGAAGAGCCGTCTAATTGAACACCAGCGAACTCACACTGGAGAGAAACCCTATGTATGTAACGAATGTGGGAAAGGTTTCCCAGGGAAGCGTAATCTCATTGTACATCAGCGAAATCATACTGGAGAGAAATGCTATGTATGCAGTGAATGTGGAAAGGGCTTCACTGGGAAGAGCATGCTCATCATACACCAGCGAACTCATACAGGAGAGAAACCCTACATCTGCAGTGAATGTGGGAAAGGCTTCACCACGAAGCACTATGTCATCATACATCAACGAAATCACACAGGAGAGAAACCCTATATATGCAATGAATGTGGGAAAGGTTTCACGATGAAGAGTCGACTGATTGAACATCAGCGAACTCACACAGGTGAGAAACCCTACATATGCAATGAATGTGGAAAAGGCTTTCCCAGGAAGAGTAATCTCATTGTACATCAGAGAAATCATACAGTAGAGAAATCCTATGTATGCAGTGAATGTGGAAAAGGTTTCACCGTGAAGAGCATGCTCATCATACACCAACGAACTCATACTGGAGAGAAACCCTACATCTGCAGTGAATGTGGGAAAGGCTTCCCCTTGAAGAGTCGACTGGTCGTACATCAACGAACACATACTGGAGAGAAACCTTACAGATGCAGTGAATGTGGGAAAGGTTTCATTGTGAATAGTGGACTGATGTTACATCAGCGAACTCACACTGGAGAGAAACCCTATATATGCAATAAATGTGGAAAAGGTTTTGCCTTTAAGAGCAATCTTGTGGTACATCAGCGAACTCATACTGGAGAGAAACCCTTTACGTGCAGTGAATGTGGAAAAGGCTTCACCATGAAACGCTATCTCATTGTACATCAACAAATCCATACAGGAGAGAAATCGTACATATGCAGCGAATGTGGTAAAGGCTTTGCTGTGGAAACTGAGCTCATTTTACATCAGCAAATTCATACTGGAGAGAAACCTTATGCATGCAATGAATGTGGTAAAGGCTTCACTGTGAAAAGCCGACTAATCGTTCATCAGCGAACTCATACAGGAGAGAAACCTTTTATATGCAGTGAATGTGGAAAAGGCTTCTCCTCAAAGAGAAATCTTATTGTACATCAGAGAACTCATAATGGAAACAAACCTCAATGACACCATGAATAGGGTCACACCCTCAGGAGGAAAATATGCCTTGTGCAACATCAGAGATTTCACACAGAATTGACTTCCTTTATTTGTACTGACTGTGGAAAATCCCATTCATTACCTACCAGGGAATTATGCAGCAAACTATGTATACAGTTAATAGGAGAAAGCCTTCAATACCAAGTCAGCACCCATTGTACATCAAAGAATTCATAGAATAGAAAGACTCTATGGATTTAATAACTGTGGGCCACCTTTCTCTCACTTGTCAAGCCTTGTTAATACACACAAGAAATGTGTAAGTCAAGGTACATAAGCCTTTGCAGAGAATCTGAACTCATTACATACAAGTGAACTCATTCAGGGGACAAACCATGATACTTCAATGAACTCCTTAAGCATCAGTGTGCTCCCAGCATACCTGAATATAGTCAATATAGATTAATTAGCCTGTTGCTAGATTTTCACCCTTGGGGAATACTGAATTTGCATAGGAGTGAAGTTTAGTGAATGCAGAGAATGTGCTAGTGCCTTCAGTGATCAATTACCTCACACTGTATGTCAAAACAGGAAACAAAACTGATATATTCAATGCAGAAAAGTCCTGAGGAAACATTTCTAGGTAATTACATATCTGAAAAGTATATATTAAGACGAATCTTATGAATGGAGAGAGTAGGAAAGCCTCCTATGGGAATAAAGACCCTGTCTCATCAGTGATCATAATAGATCCCACCAGCGAGCTTACACATAGTAGCAACATGATGACTGTGCAAAAGCCTTTGCCTAGAAGTCAAACCTTAATAGTTGTGTGATATTCATGTTAAAGGAAAATGGCAGTGAATATGAATTTTAGTGATATTCTGCCTCATCATTTCTCATGAATTCACACAGACATAAAACTCATGAACACACTAAATGTGGAGTAACTAGGAAATTATCAGAAATTTTGAAGGAGGGCGCCTGGGTGGCTCAGTTGGTTAAGCGACTGCCTTTGGCTCAGGTCATGATCCTGGAGTCCCAGGATCGAGTCCTGCATCGGGCTCCCTGCTCAGCGGGGAGTCTGCTTCTCCCTCTGACCCTCCCCCCTTCATGCTCTCTCTCTCTCAAATAAAATCTTTAAAAAAATTTTTTTTGAAGGAAAGAAGCCTCATGAAAACGATGCATACCTGAGTTTTTCATCACAAGTCTATACTTCTACATCTGATGTCCATTTTGGGGCAGGATACCTTGAACCATATTCTCAGTGATGCCATCGTTTTAAAGTAGGCTATTCTCAACACTGATTAAATTTTAATGTACACAATGCAGGGGTGTTCTGTACCCAACTTGTATCATATGATTACCTCTTGCATTTCTTGGGTTCTAAAGTCATCTCTTTCAGGCAAAAGAAAAAGGAATATATTTATAAATGTAATTTAACATATTAGGGTGTATTTATTCAAGCTTGTAAGTAGTTTACAAAAATAATCTTATATATGATTTTTTCTAAGTTTTTTGAAATAATTTTAGATTCACAAAAAATTATAAAGTATACAATGTTCCTGAGTACTTGTACTCAGCTTTTTCAGTGACATTATCTTACATAACCGTAATACATAATCAAAACCAATAAAATGATATTGGTACAATGCTGTTAAGTAAACTGTAGACCTTATTTGGTTTTCACTAGTGTTTGCATGCATTAATTTATGTGATGTTTTGTTTTGTTTTTTAGTGTAGAGTTCTAAGAAACTTTATCACATATATAGATTCCTGTAAATCCCACCACAATCAGGATACAGAATTGTTGTGCCAACACAAAGAAACATCCATGTGCTGCCCCTTTATAGTCACACTCTCCCCACAACCCTGACCCATGGCGACCAATGACCAGTACTCCATCACTCTGATTTTGTCATTTCAAGGGTGCTGTTAAAATGGAATGATACAGTGTGACCTTTGGGATAGGCTTTATTTCATGCAGCAAATTGCCCTTAAGATTCATCCAATTTGTTAGGCATATAAATAGTTTTACTTTTTGTTACTGAGTGGTATTCTTTTGTTATGAATGTATCATGACTTATCTGTTCAATGTTGGTGGACTTTGGGTTGTTTCTAGTGTTTCACTGTTATGAATAAAGATGCTATGAATCCAGTTTTGTGTGAACATAAGTTTTCATTTCTCTGGGATAAATACCCATGTTAAGTTTGTGTTTTTAACTCTATAAGAAACTGCCAAACTTTTCCATAGTAGCCATACTAATTTACATTCCCACCTTCGGTGTATTGATGCTCCAGTTGCATCTTGTCTAGCACTTGGCACAGTCATATTTGATCCTAGACTTCCCATCAGGTGTGTGCAGCATATAATGGTCGTCTTAACTGATCTTTCCCAAACCTCTACATACACTGAGAACTGTATCAGGTAAAGTTGTCATTTTTGCTTTCAGTCATCAAACATAATTATAAAAACTCAAAGGGGAATAGCTTATTACATCTGATGATATATTTACTTTTTCATTCCATTTTCTTCATTCCTGATGTTTCATGTTTCTTTCTGTCATTTCCTTTTTGTTAGAACTTCCTTTATCAATTCTTTTTGAGCAGGTCTGCTGGCAAAAAATCTTAGTTTTCGGACACCTGGGTGGCTCAGTTGGTTAAGTGTCTGCCTTCGGCTCAGGTCATGATCCCAGGGTCCTGGGATCGAGTCCCACGTCGGGCTCCTTGCTCAGTGAGGAGCCTGCTTCTCCCTCTCCCTCTGCCTGCCACTCTGCCTACTTGTACTCTCTCTGTCAAATAAATAAATCTTTAAAAAAATCTTAGTTTTCCTCTTGTTCTCCCACTTCTTTTTTTCTTGTTCTTCTTTATCCAGTTATTTCCCTTGATATAAGAATATGTGGGACGCCTGGGTGGCTCAGTCAGTTAAGCCTCTGCCTCTTGGTTTTGGCTCAGGTCATGATCTCACGGTTGTGGGATCAAGCCCCACATCAGGCTCTGTGCTCAGTGCAGAGTCTGCTCCAGATTCTCTCCCTCCCCTTCTGCCTCTCCCCCCACTCACATGTGTGCATGCATACATGCTCTCTCTCAAATAAAATCTTAAAAAAAAAAGGATATGCAATCCAGTTTATAAATCCTTGTGCCCCCCCCCCCCCAATTTGCCATACGGTGTTCTGGCAGAATTCAATTCCCAACTTAGTGTTGGGTAATTCATTCCTTTAAAAATATTTTTTTTGAGCATTTACACTGTGTCAGGCACCGTTGTAGCCACTGGGGACACATCAATGAACAAAACAGGCAAAGTCATGGCCTTTATGGAGCATACGGTTTAGTGAAGGTGACTGAGTAAAATAAATACATAATAGAAATGTCAGTTGTTAAGTGCTATGGAGAAATATGAAGCCAAGTACATAGGTTGTAATGGAGGAGCTATTTTGTTTTTAAAGATTTTTATTTATCTGACAGAGAGCACAAGTAGGGGAAGCAGCAGGCAGAGGGAGAAGCAGGCTCCCTGCTGAGCAAGGAGCCCGATATGGGACTCGATCCCAGGACCCTGGGATCATGACCTGCGCCAAAGGCATATGCTTAACCGACTGAGCCACCCAGGCAGCCCTGGAGGAGCTATTTTAGTATGGGTTTTCAAGGAAGGCTGTTCTGAGCAGATGTAATTTGAACTAAGACCTAAGTATACTGAGGGTAACCAGCAAGCATAATACTTATAAGCTGGGAACACTCCAGATCTGTTTCCAAGTGTTTTCTCGGCTTCCTGCCTCAGTATTCTCTGAGAAGTTTGTAAAAGATGTGAATTCTTAAGTCAAACCCCAGACCTCCTAAACCAGAACCTCTAGTATTGGGCCCAAGACCCTGTATTTATAAAATGATTTTTGTGATCTGTACTTAAATTTTAACATCTCTGCCCTAAATCCTGGATTAGTGCACCTGTTACCACCACCACACTATAACAGGATGGATTCCGGGTAGAAACTCTCTACAGTACAGAATCAGGTATGAGTGTTCTACCAACCAGGCCCTCAGGTCCCCTCCACTTCTTATCCTTTTGTGGATCTACACATCCTGCCATGGCAAGGTCAGATCAGCTCATTCCTGAAACCAATCAGGCAGCGTCCCAGAATGGGCTGCCCAGACTGCCCAGGCTGCCCTGAGCAATCTGGACCAAACGCCGAATTCACTTTTCAGAGCTTGACATCCCGAGTGAATGGGGTTGCCCATTTAATTCCTGAAGAGAATAAAATACTCTTACTATTAAAAAATTATGCAAACAATAAATTCTTAATGTATAGAAATTAGAAAACAGGGGGTACCTGGCTGGCTCAGTTGGTAAAGCGTGCAACTTTTGATCTCAGGGTCATGAGTTCAAGCCCCATGTTGGGCATGGAGCCTACTAAAAATTTTAAAGAAATTTAAAAAAATTAGAAAACATATATAAACCATTTAAGAAATCTTATATCACCCATAATTGTACCTGAGAGTCTAGCATTGTTAACAATATATTCTCCCCAAATTTTCAAACATATGTAAGTAAATATGAGGCTAGTTTTTAAATATTTACAATGTTATGAACATCTACATCATCATATTCTAAAACTTCTAAAATTGACATTTTTGTAATACTAAAGTAATACAGAATTATGACACAAAGATATAGAAACAATGGAGAATTACAAAAATTGGGAATGTGAAAACTTCTGACATTCACTACCCATAAGTACAAACCCTGAAGTAATCCAAACTAAATGTTTACTTAACCAATCACAAACAGGCAAATGTTTATGATTTGTTTCCATAATGGGGGTCATAAAATTTATATTATCCTGCAGATGTATTTTTTTCTTCTTGAGAATACAGTTATCTTTCCTTATTTATACTGACAGTTGTAGTATATTCTTTTCAGTTGCCATGTACTATTTCGGTGAGTGGATGTTCCATAATTTACCCAAGTAATTGTCTGTCATTGTACATTTAGATTTTTTTTCCTTTTTAATTGCAAAAGCCAATGTGGTTAATATTAGGAAAAGTTTTTTTTTAAAGATTTTATTGATTTATTTGACAGAGAGAGACACAGCGAGAGAAGGAACACAAGCAGGGGGAGTGGGAGAGGGAGAAGCAGGCTTCCCGCAGAGCCGGGAGCCCGATGCGGGGCTCGATCCCAGGACCCTGTGATCATGACCTGAGCCGAAGGCAGACGCTTAACGACTGAGCCACCCAGGCGCTCTAGGAAAAGTTTTTACTAAGTAAACTGTTGCAATTAGGATTTCTAGGTCAGGGGCGCCTGGATGGCTCAGTAGGTTAAGCTGGTTAAGCGCCTGCCTTCGGCTCAGGTCATGATCCCAGGGTCCTGGGATCGAGCCCCACATCGGGCTCCCTGCTCAGTGGGAAGCCTGCTTCTCCCTCTCCCACTGCCCCTGCTTGTGTTCCCTCTCTCGCTGTGTCTCTCTCTGTCAAATAAATCAATAAAATCTTAAAAAAAAAAAAAAAGAATTTCTAGGTCAAAGAGAATGAAAAATTTAAATTGACTGAGGTTGCCTTCTAAAAAGGCAAGCTTTTAAGGTAGCTACTTAAATCCTCTAAGATTAAACCTCCTCCCACGCCTAAATAATAATAAAATTTTAAAGTGTGCTCTCTCTTAAAAATTTGGGAACTATGCAAAGTATAATAAATTATCTCGTAATTTCATATTCTCCAAAATCACAGGGTCATCTTAATTTATTTTTGGAAGGAAAACATACATTCCACCTTCACTTCATCCCTTCTCCACTGGAGATGGTAGCTGTGTATCCACTCCCACGGGGGGATTAGCATTTCTTTACGAAGCTCCACCCTATTGGCTTCGCCCCTTCAATGGCGGTCTTCCTTCTAAACGACAAGGGCCTTACCCACTCCACACACAACCACCCTCTCCCTAAACCTAAGACGTTAGGCGACCACTGCTCCTGTCAACTCTGTGACCGCTGCCTCTCCAGCGACGTCTCAGCTTCCTCTTTCCCCAAGTCGGCCTTGGCCTGAGCCCATCCCAGCCGTACGGACACCTGCCTTCCTCTAAGATGGCCGCGCCCACGGTGCTCCAGCCTAACGTCTGCGCTCGGCAGTGCACCGAGGGCGTCGCCATCTCTCTTCCCTCGGCGGATAAACGTGCTTGGTGGCCTTAGGTAGACACCGACCTCTGAAGTCTTACCCAGTTAGCACGGCTTTGTTGATCATCCCTCGCAACACTGAGGTGGCCAGTAATGATTTCGATCTCCGCACACAGCCAGTTTGGCCCCTCCCATCAGAAAGGCCGGGGTGGGCGTGGCCGTTAGGTCATAGAGCGGGGCCCGCCGCCCGAGCTCCGAAATCCCGTAACGCTCCCAGGTCCTCGCGGGAGTCGCTGGCCGGGTGGCTCCGAGACCCTAGGTACCGCGAGGAAGGGCGCTCCGAGAGAAGTGGCTTCGGAAATGGGTGGCTTTTCGTCGCTGCCAGCAGCGTCTGTAGAGGTTCGGGTTCGGGTGAGTCGGGTTCTCGGTTTAGCTCTCGGCCTGTGGGGTCCGTGAAACGGGAGCATGTGTGAAGAACCGCAGTTGGGATTTTACTTGGATCCAGTCCTTGAGGAATCTGAGCAGAGGGGGGCCTTTGGGAGTCAGTGATTACGAGTCTGGAGAAATCTCGACCGAGAGGCCGACTGTGTTAGGGTTTGAGGTCCACGTGGATCACTCGGCTTGTGGGACTCGGCGGCTGAGAAGTGGGATGGGAAGTATATCCGTGAACGCCTGTCTCGTCCGGCTTCCGTGGGTTGGAGACGTCCCTGTTGGTTATTGGGGCTTGTTTGTGGGTTAGTATGGCATTTAATATAGGGCTCACTCCTGGAGTCGCCTGGTGGGTGCTGTCAGTGTGTGAGGAGGTCCAGGGCCCCTAGAAATCGGGAGGTTCGGGCTCAAACCTTCAATGCCGGAAACAGACCTAAAGGCTGCATTTAATCCCGTTAATCCAAACCCAGTTCGCTCCTTCCAGTCCGTCCTCACGGACCTTACTGAAAACTTTGTCTCCCAACATCACCACTCTTCTCACTGTCCCCACAAAATTAAGTGTGTTCGGAGTGAGCTAGTGATATATTGACTATTAAAGAGGTAGCTTTTGTTTTTATTGTCTTCAAGTTTACTATATTTTTGGATATTTCCTTTTAGGGTCATCATAAGTGAATGCATCTCCTTTACTCTATATTCTGTTCCATAGTGAGAACCTTCTTTTTTTCCCCCCCCACGTTTAGGATCATCTGTATAAACATAAGGAAAAATTAATTGTGTCATGTAATTTCTCATCCTCAACATATTTGCATAGGAGATGATATTTATACATTTTTAATCATTGCAATAAATATCAATACAGGTTGGTGAACCAGACCACGGTGTCTGAGTCAAACATATTAAGTAATAACAAAGTATTCAATTATAATTTTAGTAGTTTTACTGAGGTTTAATTTACATACCATAAAATTCACCAGGTGTAAGTATTTACATGTCAGTGATTTTTTTAAAAGATTTTATTTATTTATTTATTTGTCAGAGAGAGAGAGAGCACAATCCGGGAGCTGCAGGCAGAGGGAGAAGCAGGCTCCCCACTGAGCAGGGAGCCCCATGTGGGACTCAATCCCAGGACCCTGGGATCATGACCTGAGCCGAAGGCAGACGTTTAACCGACTGAGCCACTCAGGCATCCCTACATTTCAGTGATTTTTAACTGAGTTTCTAGAATTGTGCAACCATGAGTACAATCCAGTTTCAAGACAATCCAAGTTTAAAAGATTTCCATCACCTGGAAAAGTTTTCTTGGCCCTCTGTGCACTCAGTGTCCACTCCTACCCCCAGCCACACACCACCCTGATTATCTTCTAGAATCTATTAATTTGCAGTTTCTAGGCATTTCATATAAACAGAATCATATATATAGTCTTTTGTTGTTGCCTTTTTTCATTAGCATTATATTTTGGTCTACATTATAATTATCACTAGGTTTTCCCCTTTTTTCCAAGTGATTTATTGAGGTAAAATTGACACACAATAAGCTACAGATATTTAAATCATACCAATTGGTAAATTTGACATATGTACTCATGAAAGTGTCACCACCATGAAAATCATGAACATACCCCTCACCACTGAATTTTCTTTGTGCCCGTTTTTAATCCATCCCTCTCATATTTCCCCTTCCCTCCCCAAGCAACCACTGTACTGTAGGCTAGTTTATATATTTTTTTAAGTTTTATTGAAATGGACTCTCAGAGGATATACTCGTTTTTATTACAATTTGATTCAGCATTAGTATTTCAAGATAACATTCTTGTGTGTATCAGTAGTTCCTTTTTCTCCTTTTTGTTGCTTTGTATTCCATGTGGGCTTATCAGTTCATTCTGTAGAGTTTATTAATTCACCTGTTAATGGGCAATTGTTTTTCCAATTTTTAGCTCTTACAAATAAAGCTCTCAAAAAAAAAAACCACTCATGTTCAAGTCTATATTTATGTTTATATGTTTTTCTTTCTCTTGGGTAAATCTCTAGGAGTTGAATGGCTAAATCATATGGTAGGTGTTATGTTTAACTTCTTTAGAAACTGCTGAACTGTTTCCCCAGGTGGCTGCACTCTGTATTCACAAGAGAAGCGGATAATTGTTCTGTGTCTCCATGTTTTTGCCAACACTTTGTATTGTCATTCTTTTGGATTTTAGGTATTCTAATGGGTGTGGAGCAGTACCTTGTGGTTTTAATTTGTATTTACCTAATAATGGCTAATGATGTTAAATATCTTGTCATGTGCTTATTTGCCATCCATATATCTTCCTTGGTGAAGTAATTGTCCAAGTCTTTTATGCTTTTCTGTTGTCTTTTCTTGTTAATTTTTGAGAATTCATTATATATTCTGGATACAAGACTTTCCTTTACCAGTTATATGCTTTGCAAAGATTTTCTCCCCGTCTTTGGCTCGCCTTTCAACATTCTCTTAATGATGTGTTTTGAAGAGCAGAAGGATTTAGTTTTTATGAAGTACAGGACATGAACTTTTCTTAATGAATTATTCTTTTGGTGTTGTACCTAAGAAATCTTTGCTTTATTACAAGAGCAGAGGATTTTCTCCAATTTTTTCTTCTCGAAGGTTTAGGGTTTTTTGGGTTTTGTTTTGTTTTTTAGGTTTTTCACTTAGGTTTATTATTTATTTTGAGTAATATATATGGTACCGTATATGTATCCAAGTTCTTTTTTTTTTTGTATATGCATATCCACTGTATTGCCTTTGCACCTTTATAAAATGTCAGTTGACTATATATGTGTGGGTCTTATTCTGGGCTCTGTTCTGTTCATTCATTTGTCTATTCTGACATGAATACTACCCTGTCTTGATTACTTGGTTTTGATAAAAATTCTTGTAATCAGGTAGTGCAAACTCACCAACCCTGTTCTTTTTTTTTCTCTTAAGATTTTATTTATATATTTATTTTAGAGAGCAGGGGGAGGGGCAAAAGGAGAGGAAGAGAGAATATCTCAAGCTGACTCCAAGCTGAGTGTGGAACGAGACACCGGGCTCAATCCCAGGACCCCGAGTTCACGACCTGAGCCGAAACCCAAGAGTTGGATGGTCAACCAACTGAGCCACTCATGCACCCCAGCCTTGTTCTTTTTTACAGTTGTTTTAGCTTTTCTAGACCTTTTGCATTTCTATGTGAATTTAAGAATCAGGTTGTCAGTTTATACAGAAAAGCCTCCTGGAATTATGATTGAGATTTGTGACTCTAGACCAATTCTGGAGAATGGTCTATTTGGTTCATTTCAAAAAATGGTCCATTTTCTGACATGGACAAAGTGTATCTTTCCATTTATTTAAGTCTTAAAAAATTTCTGTGATACAGTTTTCAAAAGGTGTTTTAAATTTTTGGTAATCTTTTTCCATAAGTATTTCACATTTTTAAAGTCATTTTCACCTTTTCTTTTATCATCATTTTATTTACTTATTTTTTTGTTTCAAGTTTTTATTTAAAATCTGGTTAGTTAACATATAGTGTAATATTGGTTTCAGGAGTAGAATTTAGTGATTCATCACATATATTAACATCTAGTGCTAATCACAAGTGCCCTCCTTAATACCAGTCATTCATTGAGCCCATCCCCCACTCACCCCCCTCCATCAACCCTCAGTTTGTTCTCTATAGTTCTGTTTTGTTTTGTTTTTAAGATTTTATTTATTTATTTTGACAGACAGCGAGAGAGGGAACACAAGCAGGGGGAGTGGGAGAGGGAGAAGCAGGCTTCCCGCCGAGCAGGGAGCCCAATGCCAGGCCCGATCCCAGGACCCTGGGATCATGACCTGAGCCAAAGGCAGACGCTTAGCGACTGAGCCACCCAGGCACCCCTCTTCTCTTAGGGTTTGCCTCCCTCTCTTCCCCTCCCTTCTCCTATGTTCATCTGTTTTGTTTCTTAAATTACACGAGTGAAACCATACAGTATTTGTCTTTCTCTGACTTGTTTCAGTTAGCATAATATACTCTAGCTCCATCCACATCATTGCAAAAAGCAGGATTTCATTCTTTTTGATGGCTGAGTAATACTCCACACCACATCTTTATCCATTCATCAGTCGATGGACATTTGGGCTCTTTCCATAATTTGGCTATTGTTGATGACACTGCTGTTAATATTGGGGTGCATGTGTCCCTTGAATCAGTATTTTTGTATCCTTTGGGTAAATACCTAGTAGTGCAATTGCTGGGTTGTAGGGTGGTTCTATTTTTAACTTTTTGAGGAACCTCCAAACTTTTCCAGAGTGGCTGCACCAATTTGCATTCCCACGAACAGTGTAAGAGAGTTCCCCTTTCTCCGCCTCCTTGCCAAAATGTGTTGTTTCCTGTGTTGTTAATTTTAGCCATTCTGACGGGTATGAGGTAATATGTCATTGTAGTTTTGATTTGTATTTCCCTGATAATGAATGATATTGAGCATCCTTTCATGTGTCTGTTAGTCATTTGTAGGTCTTCTTTGGAAAAATGTCTATTCATGTCTTCTGCCCATTTTTTTAAAATTAAAAAAAATTTTTTAATTAATTTTTTAATTAATTTATTTTTTTAAATTAACATATGATGTATTATTTGTTTCAGGGGTACAGGTCTGTGATTCATCAGTCTTACACAATTCACAACACTCACCATAGCACATACCCTCCCCTCTTCTGCCCATTTCTTAACCGGATTATTTGTTTTTTTGGGTGTTGAGTTTGATAAGTTCTTTATAGATTTTGGATACTAACCCTTTATCAGATATGTTATTTGCAAATATCTTCTCCCATTCCATAGGCTGCTTTTTAGTTTTTGTTGATTGTTTCCTTTGCTGGATAGAACCTTTTTTTTTTTTTTTTAAAGATTTTATTTATTTATTTGACAGAGAGAGTGAGAACAGGAACACAAGCGGGGGGAGTGGGAGAGGGAGAAGCACACTCTCACTGAGCAGGGAGCCTGATGCGGAACTCGATCTCAGGACTCTGGGATCATGACCTGAGCCGAAGGCAGACGCTTAACGACTGAGCCACCCAGGCGCCCCTTGGTAGAACCTTTTTTTTTTTTTTTTTAAGATTTTTATTTATTTGTCAGAGAGAGAGAGCACAAGCAGGGGGAGCAGCAGAGGGAGAGGGAGAAGCAGGCTCCTCACTGAGCACGGAGCCTGATGTGGGACTCGATCCCAGGACCCTGGGATCATGACCTGAGCCGAAGGCAGACGCTTAACGACTGAGCCACCCAGGCGTCCCAATGGTAGAACCTTTTTATCTTGATGAAGTCCCAATAGTTCATTTTTGCTTTTGTTTCCCTTGCGTCCGGAGACATGTCTAGTAAGAAGTTGCTACGGCCAATGTCAAAGAGGTCACTGCCTGTGTTCTCTAGGATTTTGATGGTTTCTTGTCTCACATTTAGGTCTTTCATCCATTTTGAATTTATGTTTGTGTATGGTGTAAGAAAGTGGTCCAGTAGTATTTCACATGTTTTGATAGTATTGTAAATTGTATTTTTAAAAACTAAATGGCCGAATAGAATGAGTTGGGAAATATTCTCTCCTCTTCGGCATTATTCCTGAATGATCCATTGGATGTATATTATGCCTTTTGTTTATCAAGTCACAGTTGTTGGAATTGTTTTCAGTTTGAGACTATTATGAGAATTGCTCTATACATTCAGGTACAAACTGGAAATGTTCATTTCTCTTTGTTAAGTTCCCCTGAGCAGAATGTTTGGCTCATAGGGCAAGTATATGTTTAACATTTTACAAAGTTTTCAAAGTGCCTGTACGAGTTTACATTTCTACCATCAGTGTATGAGAGTTTCAGTTTCTCCACATTCTCATCAACATTTGGAATTATTAGTCTTTTTGATTATAGTCATTCTAGTTGGTGTATAGTAGAAGTTCATCATCATCTTAATTTCCCCAGTGACAAATAATGTTGATCATTTTTTCATGTGCTATAATAGACATTAATATGTCTTCTGTAGTGTAATGTCTATTTAAGTCTTTTCTCATTCTCTAAGTGAGTTGTTTGCCTTCCAAACAAATTGTTAAGTTTTTACAGTTATTTGTATATTCTACATAGTAGTCCTTTATCAGATATATGATTTGCAAATATTTTCTCCCCAAATATAGCTTACTTTTTCCTTTTGCTTTATAAAGTCTTTTGATGTGCAAAATTTAGTACAAGTCCAATTATCAGTTCTTTTATGGTTCACTGGTTTAGTGACATGTCTAAGAATTCTTTGCCTCAGCCACAGTCATGAGAAATCTCTCCTATGTTTTCTGCAAGATAGTGTGTGTATATGTATGTGTGTATAGATGTAGATGTAGATGATGACTTTGTTTTTTAGAGCAGTTTTAGATTCCCAGCAACATTGAGTGGGAAGTGTGCAGAGACTGCTTGTGTATACCCTACTCCCCTACACATACAACCTTCCTCACTGTCAACATCCTGCACCAGAGTGGTGCGTTTGTTACAATTACCATATTGACATGTTATTACCCAAAGTGCATAATTTACATTGGTATAGGGTTCTCTCTTGGTATTGTTCATTCTGTGGGTTTTGACAATGTATAATGATATGTGTCCTCATTTAGTATGTTACAGGTTAGTTTCACTGTTCTAAAACTCCTCTGGTTTCTGCCTATTTATCTTTCCTCTCCCCCAACTCCTAGCTACCACTGATCTTTTTTCTGTCTCCTTAGTTTTGCCTTTTCCAGACTGTCATATGGTTGGAGTCCTACAATATGTAGCCTTTTCCGATTGGCCTCTTTCACTTAATAATATGCATTTAAGTTTCCTCCTTGTCTTTTCATGGCTTGATAGCTCATTCCTTTTTAGTGCTGAATAATATTCCATTCTCTGGATGGATAAAGCTGCTATAAACATCCATTATCAGGTTTCAGCTCCTTTTGGCAAATAACAAGGAAAGTGTTGGATCATATGGTAAGAGTATGTTTAGTTTTGTAAGAAGCTGCCAAACTATCTTCTAAAGTGGTTGAATCATTTTGCATTCCCACCAGCAATAAATGAGAGTTCCTCTTGCTGCACATCCTTGCCAGCATTAGGTGTTGTCAGTGTTTTGAATTTTGGCTATTCTAATAGGTGTGTAATGGTATCTCATAGTTGTATTTTAATTTGTAATTCCCTAATTATATATGATGTTGAGCAGCCTTTCATATGCTTATTTGCTATCTGTGTATCTTCCTTGGTGAGGTGTCAGTTTGGGGCTTTTGCCCATTTTTTAATTGGGTTGTCTTTTCTTATTGTTGAGTTTTAAGAGTTCTTTGTGTATTTTGGATGTTTATCATGTATGTCTTTTGCAAATATTTTATCTAGTCTGTAGCTTGTCTTCTCATTCTCTTGAGATAGTTTATATTTCTAGCTGTTACATTGAAATTTATTATCTTTTTTTTTTGAGAGAGAGCACCCACGTGTGCGAGGGGTGGGGGAGGGACAAAGGGAGAGGGAGAAGGAGACTCTTAAGCGGGCTCCACACCCAGCATGGAGCCCCATGCAGGACTTGATCTCACAACCCTGAGATCACAACCTGAGCTGAAATTAAGAGTTGGACGCTTAACCAGCTGAGCACCCAGCCAACCAAATTGGCATTCCTGGGCTAAATCCCCCTTAGTCACTGTCTGTAATCCTAGATTTTTTTATGTTATCCTAGATTTGTTTTGCTAATACGTGTTTTTTTCCCTTTAAATTCTAGTTTGTTGACATACAGTTCAATATTGGTTTCAGGAGTAGAGTTCAATGATTCATCCTTTACATATAACACCCAGTGCTCATAACAAGTGCCCTCCTTGATACCCATCACCTATCTGTCCCATCCCTCACCCACCTCTCTCCATCAACTCTGTTCTCTGTAGTTGAGTCTCTCATGATTTGTTACCCTCTTTTTTTTCCCCTCTCATGTGTTGTTTTTTTTTTTTAAGATTTTATTTATTTATTTGACAGAGACAGTGAGAGAGGGAACACAAGCAGGGGGAGTGGGAGAGGGAGAAGCAGGCTTCCCGCCAAGCAGGGAGCCCGTTGCGGGGCTCAATCCCAGGACCCCAGGATCATGAGCTGAGCCGAAGGCAGACGCTTAACAACTGAGCCACCCAGGTGCCCCCCCCATGTGTTCATCCGTTTTGTTTTCTTAAATTCCACATATGGGTGAAATCATACTGTATTTGTCTTTCTCTGATTGACTTATTTCGCTTATTGTTTTGGTAATATGTTAGCAATTTTTCACCTATATTCATGAAAGAGATTGGTCTGTAATTTTCTTCTTCTGTGATGCCTTTGGCTTTGGTATTTTGGTGATAGTGACATCATAGAAGAAATACATCTGGGCCTAAGCTTTTCTTTGTGAGACTTTTGTTTTGTTTTTGTTTCTTAAGTAGCCTCCATGCCCAGCACGGAGCGCAAAGTGGGTCTTGATCTCCTGACCCTGAGATCAAGACCTGATCGCTTAACCAACTGAGCTACCCGGGCGCCCCTGTGAGACAGTTTTTAATTACTAATTCAGTTTCTTCTTATATGTCTATTTGGGTTTTTTGGAACTGTTCTTCTGTCAGTTTTGTTATTTGTCTCTTTCCAGGCATTTGTCCATTTCATCTAAGTAATATTTATTTTTAATCCATGGTTACTCAGAAATGTGCTAATTAATTTCCAAATATTTGTGTATTTCCTGAATTTCATTCTGAAGCAGATATCTAATTCAATTCTGTTGTGGCTGGAAAATATATTTTAAATTTGTTGACATTTGTTTTCTATCTTAAATTATGGTCTTTCCTGGAGAATGTTTCATGTACCTTTGAAGAAAATGTATATTTTGTTCCTGTTGAGTGTGGCATCAAATAACTGTCAGTTGATTATGGTGTTGAAGTCCTAAGTATCTCTGCTGGTTTTCTTTTCTTTTTTCTTTTTTTTTTTTAATTATTGACAGTGGGATTTTGAAACTTTCACCTATTGTTGTTAAATTTTCTATTTCTCTCTTTAATTCAGTTTTTGTTTGTATTTTGTGATTCTGCCATTAGGTGTATATAGATTTATAATTTATAGCTTCCTCATTTGTATACCTTTTCTATCATTATTGCCAACCAGAGAAAACTCATATAAGCCTTGGCGCCAGAGTTTTTATTGGAGTTAATGAACACAGACATGACTGACTGCCTGTATGGCTGACCTTAGTCTCCTCCAGCCCCTCCAGAGGCCTGGCTGATACCACGTGGTCCAAGGCCCTTCACCATAAATCACTTTATTAGAATAGACTGCCTTGCATGGCCCAAGCCTCCCAGGTGAGCAGAGACACTTTTATCAGGCAGGATATTCCAAGAACTTAGAAGTTTCCTCTTAGAAACTAAGGGCAAAAGCCAAACCTCTGTTGGGCAAGGTTAATCATTTAGTGCATCAAGTCAATAAGACAGTCCTTATGATTTGCTTGGTACATTAGTCTTCACACTGAAGTGTGTGTACCCATGGAACATATAAAGACTTCCAAAGCAGTGCATGAGCATACATGCTTTTTATTTTATTTTATTTTTTAAGATTTTATTTATTTATCTGACAGAGAGAGACACAGCGAGAGAGGGAACACGAGCAGGGGGAGTGGGAGAGGGAGAAGCAGGCTTCCCGCTGAGCAGGGAGCCCGATGCGGGGCTCGATCCCAGGACCCTGGGATCATGACCTGAGCCGAAGGGAGACGCTTAACGACTGAGCCACCCAGGCACCCCACACATGCTTTTTAAAGACACAGTGTCCAAGCTTTGCGCAGTGGCAGTATCGTAGCCGATGAGGTTTATCCGAGGCGCGATTATTGCTAATTAAAGACACAATGTCCAAATCTTTGGAACCTCCCATATGTCGTGAATGGATGTGCTTGATAATCCACCTGCCTCTGAGGCATCATGCTCTGCTGCCTTTGCTTTCCCACCTCCCCTTTAATACCCATGCCACTTCTACTTCACAGAGGAAAGGGATACCTTTCACTCATTTAGAACCCTGCTTTACTGCCCTAGAGTGTGAAAGCCTCGGAACAGTTGGAAATATTGAGGTCCTCTAAGGTAAGTGCATAGCAGCAGTGATAACACCTAGGCCCAGAGGAAAAGTACACTCAAAGTCAGTTTGCTCTTCAGCCCACAGGTCCCAGGTCCCCAAGAGCAAGAGTGATCAAGTGAAGGAATGAAGGAAGAAAAAAAAGGTACTTGGACTTGGATATCATTATTTCTAGGGACAACTTCAAGCAGACACCAAGCTTTCTGACTCTAAGAACTTTGTGGCAGATGCAGAAGAGATGAAAGACAGAATCCATGTTACTGTTTTGTGAGCACAGAAGAAAATGATCAAGGCCCAGGTGATTTTTGTTTGTTACGTTTTTCCTATGTTTTCTGACAGATTTGTGGTGACCTGAGAAAAATCAGTTCAACCTTTTAGTATAATTGGATTCTGGGGATAATTGCATTCTGGGGAGAAATTAACTTAGATTCTAAATTCAAAAGCAGAGCAAAGTGAAATCAGGAATATATTACTCAGAGGGGTCATCCTGAAGGATTAATATTGGAACACAGCGTGTGACTGGTGCATCCTGTGGGTTTCGGTAGCTGTCACTTTGAGTCTGATATCTCTAACAAACATCATAACCAAAGAGACATGAAAAGCTATGTGATGTGCACGGACTCTGGGGAAGGCAGACCAGTTTCTTGGGGGATTCAGTAGTTTATGCCACTTAGGTCTCCTGAAATTTCTTTGGTGGATTTTCTTGGAGGGCATCAGTGAGGTGTATTCTCACCTGCAGCCTTCTGGTAAGTGGGAAAGCAGATTTCTATAGCTGTCTCTTACAGAGGGCCTCCTCTGGGAATATGTCAAGCAGAGGTCAGTGGGTACAGTTCTTCAGGGCACCATAGTCTGGTGATCCAGGGACCCAACTTTATGGCAGTCTGGAATAAAACCACTGAAATGGCGTAGGAAAATGAAGATTGCATGACTTTCAAATGGTCCTCCATGAACAGGTAGTTGAAGTGGCGTTTGAGTACAGATTTGGCAGTAGTAGTAGTTGAGAAAGTGTTTTTCTCTATTAAGGGTTTGGGTTGTTGGCATCCATGGGGTTTGATTTAAAACTTTCACTCCATCTCAGAAAGTGGGGTATTTTTCCTTGTGTTTAAATTACCTTCCTATTTGTGTTTTTATTTTATTTTGTTTTTACCTTTTTTCTTTTATGTACACAGGTGACTCATGGTAAGAGAGTGCCTCTTAATCCCCTGGTGTAGCATTAACAAATACCTGGTAGTGCATACTTCTTATATGTATCTGTTTGTGCATTTACATACCTAAATGTATATATCTATCATGTTTTATATGAATGGAACAATACTCCAAACAACACATAACTATAAGGGGCTTGCTATTAGTTGAAGTACCACAGGCCTAGTACCAGTTGAGCATCTAAAAGAAAGATGACTGCACTGGACTGAAGCATAGTAGCTATGCAGCTATGGAAAAGTCCATGAGTTCGGGGCGCCTGGGTGGCTCAGTCGGTTAAGCATCCAACTCTTGATTTTGGCCGAGGTCATGATCTCAGGATCGTGAGATTGAGCCCTGAGTCAGGCTCTGTGCTGAGTGTGGAGCCTGCTTAACATCCTCTCTCTCCCTCTCCTTCTACCCTCCCCCGCCCTTGGCTCGAGCACACGCACACTCTCTCTTTAAAAAAAAAAGAAAAAAAGTCCATGAGTTCATAGTCATACTCAAAAAACAAATAAAAATCTTTGGAGTTTGATGGGAACAAAATATTTGATTTTTGAAATGATAAATAACACAGTAACACATATGTTCAGAGGTTCACTCTGAATTTAATAGAGTTAGTGTGAAATAGTACAGACTTCGTTGATAGCAGCTTAATACTCCTTGACCCTTACACTCATGTATGAATCACCTCTCCAGAGTGAGCCACAGTTATTTTCATGTACATCCTCCAAACTCTCTTAAGTGTGTTGGCATTCTCTTCCTGTTGGTACCTATAAGCCAACTTTCTTCTTTTTCACCTGACACGATGAACTTCAGATGTTGTGTGAGTAATAATTAAATAATTCACTTATTGATGAATATTTAGATATTTTTGTTATTACAAACCATGAGAATGAACTGCCTTGTTAATGGCTTTTTGTAAAGTTGTATCAGTGTTTGTTCAGAGTAGCTACAGAGAAATCAGCTATGGGGTGTGGTCATTTCACATTTTAATGTTCTGACTCATGGTCAGTGTGGCATCATGTTTAAAAGTGTAGGTTTTGCAGCCAGTTGCCAGCCATGTGACTGCATTCTTCAGTTAGCCATCACACCCCTTTTCTCACGTGTAGAATGGGGTAATGACAATGGCACTTACATCATAAGGTGGGGTCTAAAATGCGGCTCAGGTCATGATCCTGGAGTCCTGGGATCGAGTCCTGCATCGGGCTCCCTGCTCAGCGGGGAGTCTGCTTCTCCCTCTGACCCTCCCCCCTCTCATGCTCTCTCTCTCTCATTCTCTCTCTCAAATAAATAAATAAAATCTTTAAAATAAAAAAAAAAAATAAAATAAAATGAATTAATCTAGACAAAGCATCTAGAAGAGTGCCTGGTTGATAGACAGCGTTATGTAAGAACATCCAGTGCTCCTCAGCTTGCCAACACTTGTTATTATGTTATCAAATTGCATATTTTCCACGGTCTGTATGAACCAATATTCTTTTGCCTTATTTTATTTTGCATTTTCCCAATCACTTGTGAGGTTCAGATTCTTGTCCCTTTGTTGCTTTTTTGGATTATTTCTTCTGTGATATGTGGTCTTCATTCTTGGCTCATTTTAAAAATTATTTTTTGTCTTACTGATTTGTAATTGTTTATCTTGTGATATATTGATCTTTTATATGTTGCAGTTATTTTTCTAGAATCTTGTCTGTTAGCTTTTCTTAATATCTTTTTCCATGCAAAAGTTTTATTTTTGATTCAAATTAAAATTTGTTAGCCTTTTCTTTATGCTTTTTACTTGTGCCATAAACATTCCATATTTTCTTCTATTCTTCCATAAGTTCTTTCTTTAAAAGCTTATGTCTTATATTCATTATCTGTTGGTGTTGTGGCATAATAACATATATATATATCTGCCTAATATATAGTCTTTTACCCTGGTTCCTGCTAATATTTAGTCTTTTACCCTGGTTCCTGACACAGAGTTTTCTAAAACTCTTATAATTTCCTTGGTGATAGGAGTGTCTGTCACAGAGCTCCTTAAATCCCTTGGAATTTTCTGGGTGACAGGACCGTCTTTTGTTCTAATTAGGTGACTCTTGGTGTGGGCTCCTGGATGTCTTCTGTGGGGGCTGGTCTCTAGAAAGATCAAGTCATGATTAGAAGCTTGGAACTTGCAGCCCTGCCCCCATCCTCCAGAGTGGGGAGAAGGACTGGATAATGAATTAGTAATCGATTATTAGATCATGTCCATGAAATGAAGTCCCCATAAAATCCCGAAAGTACAGGGTTCGGAGAGTTTCTGGATTGGTGAACACATCTACATGCTTGGAGGGTGTAGCATACCCCAACTCCACAGGGACAGAAGCTTGTGGGTTCAGGACCTTCCAGACCTTGCACGAGGTACGTCTTCATCTGGTTCATTTGTATCCTTTATAATGTCCTTTACTATATAATAAACCAGTAAATGTAAGTAAGTGTTTCTCTGAGTTCTTTGAGCTGTTCTAGCAAATGACTGAATCCAAGGAGAAGGTTGTTGAATCCAAGGAGAAGATTGTGGGAACCTCTGATTTGTAGCCAATTCCGACAGTGTGTTACCTGGAGACTCCTTCCAGGCGGGCAAGCAAGCATGGCTTACCTAGTCTGTGTTGTTTTTACTCACAATACTTTTGATATCAAACGAGGTTTTTTCCTCCTGACACCAAATATGTGATCTCTTTCAACACCACCTCTCCAGATTGACATTGGACTCTCTGACACTGACTACCTGCAGTTAGCATCAGATTACACAGATTTAAGAGTGCAGACCTGCCAGAAAGCCCCCACTTGGGATTCCAATCTCAAGTCTTGGTCTCCTGTACTGACGGGCTCTAAATCATGGTTTCTACGGTCCCTTTCTCAGGACAGAGTATGGGGGTGTGCCACCCTTCCAGCAGCATGATGTGCTCACCAACTTGGAAGTTTGCTGAACCTGTGGTTTTGGGGGCTTTATGGAGGTTTCATTGCTTAGGCATGATTGATTAAATCATTGAACATTGGTGATTGAACTCAGGAGGTGGGACTAAGTTCCAACCCTGTAATCATGTAGTTTGTTTCTTGGTGACCAGCCCCCATCCCGCAGCTGTGTGAGGGCTTGGGTTACCAGTCATCTCATTAGCACACAAAACACACTCATCACTGTGGAGATCCTAAGCATTTTAGGAGTTCCTTGTAGTAGGAACTGGGGCCAAAAGCCAAATATTTGTTTTTTGTCATATCGCTGCTGGGTACTTTGTTTCACAGTCACTCATGAGCCTGTAAGCAAGGTGTAAGCCAGGGTGGCATCTGATCTGGAGGCTCGGGTGGGGAAGGATGCACTTCTAAGCTCACTTACTGGGTTGTTGGCAGGATTCATTTCCAGAAGGGCTGATCAAGTGAGATCCTCAGTTCCTACCTGTCTGCTCATGTAAGATTCTTATTTATTAGTTCCTTGCCACATGGGCCTTCCCTACATGCCACTTGTTTCATCAAAGTCATGAAAGGACAGATTCTGTTAGCAAGATGGAAGTCACCGACGGAGCCACCTAGGCTCCTCATTTCTACTAAAATGTGTATAAGAAAAGTATATATAGGGGTACCTGGGGGGGGCTCAGTTGGTTGAGTGTCTGCCTTCGGCTTGGGTCATGATCCCAGGGTCCTGGGATGGAGCCCCACATCGGGCTCCCTGCTTGGCAGGAGGCCTGCTTCTCTCTCTCCCTCTGCCTGCCGCTCCCCCTTCTTGTGCTTTCTCCCTCAACCTCTCTGTCAAATAAATAAAATCTTTAAAAAGAAAAAAAAAAAAAGTATATATAGATGAGGCTATATGGTGATTAGAACAGCCTCCCTCATGCTTCTTCCATATTAACAAAAGTAATTCACATCATATTAAATAGGACCGTGTTATTACAGGAATTGCTGACACTGGAGGATGTGGCTGTGGACTTTACCTGGGAGGAGTGGCAGCTCCTGGACCCCGCTCAGAAGGACCTGTACCGGGACGTGATGTTGGAGAACTATAGCAACCTGGTGTCAGTGGGTGAGGACAGCTTTCTATGTCACTTAGAGGTGCTCAGTGACTGGCTTTTCCTCTATCACTCGATCAAAGCTTTGCAATCACTGTGGTCTTCCGAAGAGTCCCCTATCTTGGCCCTAAACAAAGGGGTATAATCTTTTCTATCCTGAAAGAGAACTTTTAACTACTTTGCATGTGAGAAATCGCTTTGTCTCTAAAATGTAATATTTTCCCATCTCAACTTACTATACCCCAAATCACTGCATCTAAGTCTTTTGTCATTTCTCATGAACAGGGTGTCAGGCTACCAAACCAGATGCATTGTCCAAGTTGGAACACAGAGATGAACCATGGATAACAGAGGATGAAATACAGAATAGAACCCATCTGGGTGAGTGAGTACCAGCAAGGGGAGTGGCTGAAGAAGTTTTATTCTAGTCTTTAAGAGAAGGTGTCACAGCTGTGAGGGTGTCTGAGGATACCTAATCAGCTCCTCCCCATATTCCTTTCCCCAGATAAGAACTCTTTTTCTTTTGTGCGTATTTAGCTCTAAATATGCTCCTTACCTCTTCTTGGATCTGATATTTATTTCATTTTAGATCTTTATAATTTTCTTTTAAAATTATATAGTCAAAACAATAAAGAGCCACCCCCACCACATCATCTTTAAAACACTTTTATCCCATACCATCCTTGTGAGAGAATTTGTTGTTCCCTTTTTTTCCTAGGATTCGGGAAGCTTGATAGTCATCTGCAAGAGCACTCTCAAAACCACAGATTTCTGAAGAGCACACAACAATACGGGGAACAGAGTACATTTAGAAATGCTGTTCATTTGAGCAAAATACATTTTGCCATAACGCAAAATCATGTGTTTGATTTATGTAGAAAAGCTTTGAAATCAAGTTTGAGTTTAGTTAACGAGAAGAGAAGATATGAAACAAAGAAGGCTGTTGAGTTTAATGGAGAAGAAAAATCTTTTCTGCATGGTAATCATGAACATTTGTATTCTGGAATTGAATTCCCTGAAAGCGCAAAATATATCAGCACTAAATTCCAAGACTTTAAGTATCAGAGGACTCACAAAATAGAGAAGCCCCACACATGCATCGAAGGTGAGAAAACCTGCATCAGGAAGCCTCGGCTTATTTACCATGAGAGCAGTCATAGAGGTGAGAAACCCCATGAGTGTGATCCATGTGGGAATTCCTTCTCCAGAAATGTCGTGTTCGCTAAACATCAGAAAGCTCATACACAAGACAAAGTCTGTGTAACCAGTGAATACAGAAAAGGCTCTGGTGTGAAGAGCAGTCTCACTCTGCCTCAGCAAACCCAAACAGCAGAGAAATCCTACACATGCAGTGAGTGTGGAAAAGGCTTCACCATGAAGCGCTATCTGATTGCACATCAGCGAACTCATAGTGGAGAGAAACCTTATGTGTGCAGTGACTGTGGAAAAGGCTTCACTGTGAAGAGCAATCTCATCGTGCATCAGCGAACTCATACAGGGGAGAAACCCTATATATGCACTGAATGCGGAAAAGGCTTCACCATGAAGCGCTATCTTGTTGTACATCAGCGAACTCATACTGGAGAGAAACCCTATATATGTAGTGAGTGTGGAAAAGGCTTCACAGTGAAGAGTAATCTCATCGTACATCAGCGATCTCATACTGGGGAAAAATCTTACATGTGCAGTGAATGTGGAAAAGGCTTCACCACAAAGCGCACCCTCATTATACATCAGCGAACTCACACAGGAGAGAAATCTTACTTATGTAATGAATGTGGAAAAGGCTTCACCACAAAGCGCACCCTCATTATACATCAGCGGACTCACACAGGAGAGAAACCCTATGAATGCAATGAGTGTGGTAAAGCCTTCAGCCAGAAGATATGCCTCATACAACATGAGAGATGTCATACAGGAAAGACTCCCTTTGTGTGTACTGAGTGTGGAAAATCCTATTCTCACAAATATGGTCTCATTACCCATCAGAGAATTCACACGGGAGAGAAACCCTATGAGTGCAATGAATGTGGAAAAGCCTTCACCACAAAGTCAGTACTCAATGTCCATCAAAGAACTCATACGGGCGAGAGACCATATGGATGCAGCGATTGTGAGAAAGCCTTCTCCCACTTGTCAAACCTTGTTAAACATAAGAAAATGCACACAAGAGAAATGGGTAGATTCAGTCAAGTTGTAAATTCCTTTAACACAGAGTCGCAGCTCATTACTTATTAGTGAACTCCTGCAGAACAGAAGCCCTATGAATGTGATGACCGTGGAAATGCCTTCTGTGGCAACTGAGACTTCATTAAACATCAGTGTTCCCAGCAGATTGGAATGTAATCATGGTACTGCTGGCTGTTGATGTGTGTCCTGCGGAGATTAAAAACTTGTCTAGGAGGTAAATCTGGTGGCTACAGTGAATGTGTTGTAGTGCCTTCAGTGATCCTTACCTCATATTTTCTGTCAGTGAAAACATGTTGGGAAAACTCTGATACATTCAATGTGGAAATGCCTTGAGCAAAACTTTCTAGCTTCATTATATTCTGAAAAGTGTATACGGAGATAAATTCTGTGAATGCAGAGACTAGAAAGGCCTTCAGGGGGAAGGTAGACTTTATTATCAGGGATCATCATAAATCATCAGTGAGCTTATTGTTCATAGAAATATGATTTTTAAAAAAATTTATGATGACCATGGGAAAGCTTTTACCCAGAAAGAAGACCTCAGTGAGGGTCAGAGTCCACAGTGGAGAAAAACTTTAAGAGGACGATATATATATATATATATATATATATATGGCAGGATATCAGTGACACATTCTGCCTCGTTTTGTCAGGAAATCATATAGAAATGAAAACTTCATGAACATACTAAATGTAGAGCACCTGTAGTCAAATATCAGAGAACTTATGAAGGAATGAAGTCCTGTGAAAGTGGTAAATGTCAGAGTGCTTTTAAATGTTACAAGTCTGACCTCAATATACATCAGATAATTCACCTGATGTACATTTTCAGATGATACTTTGAAACCCTTTTCTAGTGGCCTTGTCAGTAATTCCTTAGTTTTAAAAAGTATAGTCTGCTTTCCTCATCACTGATTAATATTTATTGTTATACACCGTGCAGAGTGTTCTATGGAGTATTCTAGGACTACTCTGTATTATTGATTTTTTACCTTTCTTTGGCTCTAAACTTAATTGTAAATTTAGCATACTAAAGTAGTTTAAAAGGAAACTGAATGTTTTAAATTTATAAAATAACAAGTATTTGTACTTGCTTAACTAGTTTATAAATATGACCAAATATTTTATAAAACCACCTTCCGAGTTATTTTTATAAAATGTTTAATTTGAAATCATTTTAACTTAGAAGAAATTGCAAAATAGTCCAGAGACTTCCCTAGTATCCTTTACCTAATGCCTCCCAGTAAAAACATTTATGTAAGCCACATCTTACTGAATCCAGGAAAATGACATTGGTAGTATACTGTTAGCTAAGCCCTTAACCTTATTTGGATTTCATTAGATTTTCATGTTTTGTTTTTTTTTTATGTTGTAATTCTAAGAAGTTTTATTACATATATAGATTCATGTAACCACTACCACAACCATCATGTAAGACTGTAATCAACACAGATTTCCTCATTATACCTTTTTATGCTCATTCCCTTTATCCAAACCTACCTCTCGCAACCACTTACCTGTTTTCCATCAGTATAATTGTATAATTTTGTGAATGTTACAAAAATCATTTTTACAACTGGATTTTATATATTTTATATATAGGTTGTATTTATTTATATAATTTTCTATTTTTTTCCATAAAAGTTATATTATTGACTATATACAAATTTATAATTTTTTATTAGTAGGAAGTGTGTAAGCTTTTCATGTTTTTGTCATTTGGCAAATTGCTCTGAAGACTTATGTGAGTTAATGGATGGTTATTTTTATTAGTGAGTAATACACATACTGGATGACCAGTTTGTTTATCCCTTCATTCTTGGAAGAGATTTCCTCATTTCAACTTTTGTAAAGATGGTATGAAATCTGCATACGGGGTTTTGTGTGAACATAAATTTTCATTTCTCTACAATAAATATTCAGGTGTATGATTGTTGGGATGTATGGTAAGTTGTATTTAGCCTTATAAGAAACTACTCTCTTCCATCATGGCTGTGCTCTTTTACATTCTCACCAGCAGTGTATGAAATATTGTTCTGTATCCTCTCTAGCACTTGGTATTCAGTGCATTTGACACTTGAAGAACATGGGGGTTAGGGGTACTGACGCCCAGGCAGTTGAGAATCCACGTATAACTTAACTACCAATAGCCTGCTGTTGCCTGGAAGCCTTACCAATAACATAAACAGTCGATTATGTGTTATATACTATATTCTTAAAGTAAGCTAGGGAAAAGAAAATCAGACTTCTGGGGCGCCCGGGTGGCTAAGTCAGTTAAGCGTCTGACTCTCAGTTTTGGCTTAGGTCATGATCTCATGGGTTGTGGGATTGAGCCCCGCGTCAGGATCTGAGCTCAGTGCCAGGTCTGCTTGAAAAATTCTCTCTCTCTGCCCCTCCCTCTGCTTGCTTGCTCTCTCTCAAATAAATGAATCTTTAAAAAAAAAATAAGACTTCTGAGGAAGACAAATACCATATGATTTCACTCATATGTGGAATTTAAGAAACATGAACAAAGAAAAAAGACAAACTAGACTTTTTTTTTTAAAGATTTTATTTTATTTATTTATTTGAGAGAGCGAGAATGAGAGAGCACGAGAGTGGGGAGGGTCAGAGGGAGAAGCAGACTCCCTGCTGAGCAGGGAGCCCGATGCAGGACTCCATCCCGGGGCTCCAGGATCGTGACCCGAGCTGAAGGCAGTCACCCAACCAACTGAGCCACCCAGGCGTCCCCCCAGACTCTTTATATAGAGAATGATCTGGTGGTTACCAGAGGGGAGGTGGGTGGGGGAATGGGTGGGAAAAAGGGGGATTAGGAGTACACTTAAAGTGATTGGCACTAAGTAATTTATAGAATTATTGACTCACTATATTGTACACGTGAAATTAATATACTATATGTTAATTATACTGGAGTTTTAAAAAATTGTAAAGCCTCACAAAATCATAAGGAAGAGAAAATATATTTACACTACTACAGTGTAAAAAAAAATCCACATATAAGTGAACTCATGCAGTTCAAACCCATGTTGCTCAAGGGTCAACTGTGTATTTCTTTTAGCCATTCCACTAGCAACATAGGAGAGATTTAGTTGCTCTCCATCCTCCCCAGCAGTTGGTATTGTCACTATATTTTACATTAACTATTCTCTTAGGTATATAGTAGTAAACAATCTTGAGCTTAACTTGCATTTCCCTAATGGCCAATGACGTTCAACACAGCATTATTACTATTAGATTTATTTATCTTATAACTGGAAGTTTGTACATTTTGACCATCTTAAGGTATTCCATCCACACCCCACCCCCAACCCTGCCTGTCACAACCACCAATTTTTCTCTCAGTTTAGTTTTTTTTTTTCTTTTAGATTCCACATATAAGTGAGATCATACAGTATTTGTCTTTCTCTGACTTATTTCACTTAGCATAGTACCCTCAGGGTCTATTCATGAGTCATAAATAGCAGGATTTTCTTTTTTATGGCTGAATAATATTCAATTGTGTGTACATTTTCTTTATCCATTTTGTATAGGAGGACACTTTGGTTTCGATGCCATGGCTATTGTAAATAATGCTGCAATGAGCATGGGAGAACAACTGTCTTTTTAAGACAGTGATTTCATTTCCTTTGGATAAGTTCAAGTAGAATTAGTGGATCATATGGTGGTTTTATTTTTAATTTTTTGAGGAAATGTCACGCTGTTTTCCATAGTGGCTGCACCAAATTTAGTGTCCTTCATTCTTTTTATGTCTGTATGCATGTTCATTTATTATTTATTTAACAGATCACCTACTGGTGTACATTCATATTGGTATTAGTTACCTTTGCATTACAAAATTACTTTCCTAAAAGTTAATGTCTAAAGATAAACATTTACTAATTATGCTGTGTGGGTGTAGGGTTGGATGTCTGGTGGGGCTGTCTGGACAGAGGCTGCGTGAACTAGATGGCTACACCTCTAAGCCTCCACTGGAATTGATGGGGTCTTTCACAGGCTCTCATGCTGCAAGAGGCTAGCCTGGGCTCTATTCTAATGTGTTAGAAGAGCTCCAAGAGACAGATAGACCATACCTTACTGAGCAAGTCTAGTTCTATCCTGTTTGTTATTTGTCCTATTGGACACGTTGGTCAGCGTCACTAGGAAGGGATGCTATCCAAAAGTGAACATAGGGGTCTCCTGGGTGGCTCAGTGGTTAAGCGTCTGCCTTCGGCTCAGATCATGATCCCAGGGTCCTGGGATTGAGCCCCGTGTCAGGCTCCCTGCTCAGTGGGAAGCCTGCTTCTCCCTCTCCCACTCCCCCTGCTTGTGTTCCCTCTCTCGCTGTGTCTCTCCCTGACAAATGAATAAATAAAATCTTCAAAAAATATATAGAGAGAGAGACCCAAGAGTAGTACATTTATGTAACAAGCACAAGAGTGTTTATTTCTTTAAAATTGTCAAAATTGATGCCATAATTACCCTTGCACATGGTCTCAAAAAAATAAATTTCTACTGAATCAATTCTTGAAATTAATTGCTGGCTCAAAGAGATGAAAAGTTTAAATTGGATAATTGCAGGATTTTACTGAGTTATATGCTCTAGTCTGAATCCTGCCTCCCTAAAAACACATCAAAGATCTAATATTAAATGTGGTGTGCATTTTAAACTTGCAACTATGATAAGCAAGGTAGTAACATCTCAGTTCACTCAAAGCTGTATGTGGTGGACAACACTTAATTTACCTATGCAGATGAGAAAAACAAGACTTCGCATAATCGAGTGCCTTTATCCCATGGCCTCGCCACTCTGAATGTTAGTCATCGTTCAATCTTTATGAATCTTAAGGCTTAAAATATTTTTGCTTCATGTTGACTTTGCATTTATTTGAATATTAGATGCACTTTAAAAGTCGAGTATTTGCAATTTTTAAAAATAAGTGGCTTATTGAGCTATTTAAAAAATTACGTTAGTCTTTTTCTTATTCCTTTTATAATAGGATGTGGAGAGTGGATCTCGTATTGATGGTGGAATGGGTTGGTATACTGACTGGAAAAGAGTTGGCAATTTCTCTTTCACATGCATACGCCTTTCCCTCCATTCTTCCCTATTTCTGGCCTTTGGTCCTCAAAGCCTGTCTTCTCTCTGGCCCCAGGGAAAGCTCCGCCTGCGTCCTCGGTTCCGCCCTTCGCCCTGGGCACTAACCTTTTCTGACTTTCTGTGGCCTTTTCCCCTATTACTCGCCCCCAAGCCTAATTGGCGCGTTCCGGCGCTTTTATTTCCTAGTGAGTGACCACCATCCTGTGCCCTCAGAGCTTCTGCGCACGTCGTTCTCTGTCCAAAAGTCGCTTCAAGCCCATTTTTGCTAGAAACTCGGTGGAGGAAGCTTCTGTAGGTGGGTTCGCCTTTTCCCAAGCGTGTTTTGTGATGGACAAATACCTCCACTTCCTGTTAACAGGGTCGTGCCAACTGAGCCGTCTAATTTTTACTTTTCCAGTCGGCTAGCTGAAAGGGATTTCCGCCGCGTCGTTTTTGCCTGGTTTAAGCTTCAGCCTGGAGACACCTGTGCGTTTCCGTCGGACCGACCGGCCCTTCCACTTTCCCAGCCGCCCCTGCTCGCGGGCGCAGAAGAGGCCCCTCGGCTCGCCGTACGACCGTGATCCAAGATGGCCGCCCCCGTGGGGCACGGCCAGGGCGCGGCCATGTTGCCGCGGCGGAAAAACCGGGATCCAGTTGCCTTTTCTCTAGAAATGCCTCAGACCCTTGTTGGCCACCGTCCTGGGGTGCTGAGGGACGCGGGCGAAGTTTAGCGAAGTAAGTTCAGGCGCCGACCGGTCGCGGTGGTGTGTGGCGAAAATCAGGTCAGCGTCTGGGTGTGTTTGTGGGTCGGCGTCCGCCTTGGGTGATGCGGCTGGGATTCCAGCGGGAGGAGAGCGTGGGTGGACGTTCTTCCGTGTCAGGGTGTGCGCTTGTTGGTGCCCCGGCCTCAGTCGGGAGGTGCCCTCGGGCTCGTGGTTAAAGATCTCTGGAGAACAGCGATCTGGTGCCCAGGGCACGTTTGGGGGCCGCTTACTCTCTGGGGCTCAGAGATTGCCAGCCGCAGGGTTGTGGCTGTGGAGAAGGCTGCATGCGGTGCGGATTTTGTTCGGGGCTCAAAGATGAGCTGTTTCGGGGTTCACGTGCAGGGGTCTCTGGGGGCTCACGGGGGCGCTGCCGCGAGCGTCCGGGGCGCTGGTGCGAGTGTGGGCCGCGCCTGGAGGCCCGGGGCTTGGCCGGGGCGTGCTGAGCCCAGTCCCCGGCGGCGGCCACAGACGCGACGTGCGTTTGCGTCCCCCTTCTGCCCTGTCGCCCCAAGTCTTCAGCTCTAGTTCTTAAACCCTCCTTGGCATCCGACATCACCCCTTACTCTCGAACTTTAAGAAATCAAAGTTTTTGGCGGGGTGAATGATCCAGCGTCTCTAATAGCAGTTTCATATTTAAGATGCAGCCTTTTATCCTTTGTCCTGAAAGATTCCTGCACATTCCTCTTGGATATTTCTTTTCAGACTCCGACTGACACAAGGAAAATAACATCTCTTGTCACTGTAAATTCCGTTCCCAAGGGATAATCCTTGTCAAAATTTTATTACATTTTAGTTTGAGGCTTTTATATTATGTGCTTAATATTGATAATTCAGATAAATTGTGTAAATGGTACTATGATTTTCTCTCTTACCTTATTTCATGTAATAAACATTTACAGATTATTTTAATGTATGAACCTGTGGTATTGTGAGTGGAGTCGTATTCAGTGTTTGCATATATTTATATAAAGGTGAAATGTTTGAAATGTTTAGGTATCATTTTGGGGACATTTTATGATTATGCATTTACTCATGGATTTGTTCCCCTGCCTTTCATCTCCAATGTAGACTTTATTTTTATCTCAGTTGTAAGCCTGTTATTCCTTTCTGAGTCTCTTTTCCTTATAATTTTCTATAATATAAAAAACCAATTAACTTTAAATATCTCCTTGCTGCAGGGCGCCTGGGTGGCTCAGTCGTTAAGCGTCTGCCTTTGGCTCAGGTCATGATCCCAGGGTCCTGGGATCGAGCCCCGCATCGGGCTCCCTGCTCGGCGGGAAGCCTGCTTCTCCCTCTGCCACTCCCCCTGCTTGTGTTCCCTCTCTCGCTGTGTCTCTCTCTGTCAAATAAATCAATAAAATAAAATCTTTAAAAAAATACATATATATATATCTACTTACTGCTTGGCCACCCTATTAAATTCTTACTGTAGTGTCTTTCTCTCCACCTAACATTTTAGTATGGAAAATTTTCAAACATACAGAAATACTGAAAGAATGGTAAAGTATCCATCCATATACCTACCACCTAGATTCTACCATTAACGTCCTACTAGACTGGCTCTACCAGTTATCTAACTCTCTATCCATCCTCTCTTCATGAATCAGTCTTTTTTATTAGAGGAGGGGAGGGGTGGAGGGAGAGGGAGCGAGAGAATCCCAAGCAGGCTCCATGCCCAGCACAGAGCCTGAGACTGGGCTCCATCTCACAACCCTGAGATCATGACCTGAGCCAAAATCAAGAGTCAGAAGCCTAACCGCCTGAGCCACCCATACACATCCTGAATCAGTCTTCTGTTGGTGCATTTTAAAGACAGTTGCAGTCCTCTACAATTACTCTAAATGCGTCTGCAATTACCTGACTAATAGAGTTCTAATAGCTTTTTACTTGTTTCCTTTGTTTCCTTAATGAACAGAGATCTTATTTACAAGTAGTCTTGGCCTACTGTGAAGTGGAATGAAAGTGAATTTTAGAATGAGTTGAATCTGATATTTATTATTTTTTTAAGATTTTATTTATTTGAGAGAGAGGGTGAGCGAGAGAGAGAGCACGAGCTGAGGGGCAAAGGGAGAGGGAGAAGCAGACTCCCCACTGAGCAGGGAGCCCAACCAAGGGGCTCAATCCCAGGACTCCAGGATCATGACCTGAGTTGAAGGCAGACGCTTACCTCACTGAGCCACCCAGGTGCCCCTGAAATGAGTCTGATTTTTCAATCCCATTGTGTAATTGTGACCTGTTTCCCTGATAGCAAAAAGAAATTAGAATCTCTCCCTCAGGTGTTGTTTTGAAGATTAAGTGAAGTAAAATACCTAAAATAGTGATCTGTGATGGCAGGAACCTAGTATATTTGAGTAAAAAGGCTGATAATTTCCACATATTTATGTTTCTGTGCTTTGTAAAATTTGTATTTATAACTCATTTTCTCTCTCCCTGCCTCCCCCTTGTTTCTCTCTTTTTTTTTTTAAAGATTTTATTTATTTATTTATTTGAGAGAGAGAGAGAGAGAAACAGCATGAGAGGGGATAGGGTCAGAGGGAGAAGCAGGCTCCCTGCCGAGCTTGGAGCCTGATGTGGGACTCGATCCCAGGACTCCGGGATCATGACCTGAGCCGAAGGTAGTCGCTTAACCAACTGAGCCACCCACACGCCCTCTCTTTTTTTTTTAGTATGAAAACTTTTAAAGCTATGAACTTACTTTAATGATCTAACAATGGCAGTTTTAATTGTAGAATGCTGATAATTTTCTGATTTAAAATATAAGTGCTCTTATGAAAAATATAATGAAGAAAGTAAATGTCCTGTCAAATATTATACTGTTGCCAGTATTTCCTTTTCAGAAATTCTTAGATTTTTAAGTTACTAGCAATACTTTTATTGACTGTTTTAAATTGAATGTTAAGTTATTCCCATGAAATGTCCTGTTCTTTAACACTGACCTTGACCTATGTGTGCTTTAAGATGGCATAGAATTTTTTTATTTAAATGTTGTAACTAGCCACCTGACTAAAGAGGTATATAGATATGTTAGGTGAATACTGATAATTTGCCTCTTTTTTAAAAGATTTTATTTATTTGTCAGAGAGATAGAGACAGAGCAAAAGCAGGGGGAGTGGCAGGCAGAGGGAGAGGCAAGCTCCCCACTGAAGGAGCCCAATGCAGGACTCGATCCCAGGACTCTGAGATCATGACCTGAGCCAAAGGCAGTCGCTTAACTGACTGAGCCACCCAGGCATCCCCATTTGGTACTAATTTAGACTTAAACTCTTACTTACCAGTTTTGTTCCTCTTGACTCCTTGCTCCTCTACTTATGTTAGAGGATCCTTTCCTTTTGCTTGAAGAACATTCATGTTTGCTGTAACACAGGTCTTCTGATGAGGAATTTTCTCTGCTTTTGCCTGAAAATGTCTTTATTTCAGTTATATTTCTAAAGAATATTTTTGCTGACTATCCTATATAGGTTTATACTTATAATACTCTACAGAGTATCAAGAAATGGATGGTAATGAGAAATTAAATAAGACCCTGCTTATTATTTGCTTAGCGCAATGTTCTCAAAATCAAAGTGTATGCGTCCTGGGATGTAAGAAGACTTTTGAAGAGGTAGATGGACATGCATGATTTAAAAGATAAATGGGGTGCCTGGGTGGCTCAGTTTGCTAAGCATCCAACTCTTGGTTTTGGCTCGGGTCGTGATCTCAGGGTCATGAGATTGAGCCCTGTGTTGGGTTCCGTGCTGTGCATGGATCCTGCTTGGGATTCTCTCTCTTCCTTCCCCTTTGCCCCTCTCCTGCTTGCAGGTGCTTTCTGTTTCTCTATAAGTAAGTAAATAAATAAATAAATTTTAAAAAATAAAATAAAAATGTGTACATTTTAACTATCTGTATGTCCTCTTTCCTAAAATGGACCCACCTGAGGAGTCCCCTGCCACTGGGCGTCACACTCTTCTGGGTCTCTGTCCCACATTCCCTTTGACAGTCATACTACTTCTACTCTACAGAAGAAAGGTGTGCTTCCCAGACATTCTGAATGTCATGTTTTCTTGGCCCAGAGCACTTAATAAAAAAGACAGATCTTTTGGGGCCTTGGTTTAAGGTGAATACACAGCAACAGTGACAACATCTGGGCCTAAAGAGAATGTACCACTCAGAGTAATTTGCTTTCCGGCCTGTAGATGCTGGCTCCCCAGGACAAGAGGGATCAAGGGGAAAAGGAGGAGAAGATTCCAAGACTTAGGTAACATCATTTCTGGGGAAACCCTTGATTGGAGACTGAGACTTTTGAACAGAAATTTAGAGCTGATCCAGAAGAGCTAAAGACAGAGCATCCAAGTTAGCAGCTATTTCCCAAAATCAGAAGAAGATGATCCAAGCCCAGGTGACTTTTGGTTTCTTTTATTCTTTCCTTTATTTCTCAATGGATTAGTAGAGATCTATAAAAGAAAAATCGGCAATTAAAAGAAAAATTTAAATTGAGAATAGCAGGATCTGGAGAAATCGGGGCAAAGCAGAATCAGGAACCTGTTTTTCATAGGATTCATACTTTGTGATTCATGTTGGAATGAATATATGTGACTGTGTAAGACCCTGTAGGTCACATTAGCTGTCAGTGTGCTGAAAATATCTCTGACAGTCATCACAAGGGAATCTTGGTAAGTTTCATGGTAGGCATTACTGTGATCTGTTTCTACTGCCAACACTTCTGACACCAAATGTGAGTTTTTCCACTCCAATGACCAGTTCTCCAACTCTCCAGATACTGCCTGTCTACAATTTGATTCAATCTTGACACTGACTACATGGAGTTACTATCATACTCAAGTTTAAAGGGATTGAGTATGATAAGGGCTCATTTCAGAAGCTAAGTACTGAGTGCCCAGGGTACCCATACTTCTGACTTGACTACAAATAGGCAGTTCCCACAGTCCCTTCGTTGGTTTTGATAATTCACTACAGTGACTGACATAACTCAGGAAAACACTTTACTTCACATTTACCAGTTTATTATAAAGGATAGAAGATGGGAACAGCCAAATGGAAGAGAGGCATAGAGCAAGGTGTGGGAGAAGGGGCAAGGACCTTCCATGCCCTCTCCAAGCAAGCCACCCTCCCAGCACCTTGATGTGCTCGCCAACCTGGAAGTTCTCTGAGCCCTGTAGTGTAGTGTGGGTTGTTTTTTTTAAAAAATATTTTATTTATTTGAGAGAGAGCATGTGCATGTGCGCAAGTGGGGGAGGGGACAGAGGGAGAGGGATAAGCAAACTCCCCACTGAGCGCAGAGCCTGATGCAGGGCTCATTACCAGGACCCTGTGATCGTGATCTGAGCCAAAGTCAGATACTTAAACCACTGAGCCACCCAAGTGGCTCTGGACTGTTGTGTTTTTTTATGGAGGTTTCATCATGTAGGGGAGATTGATTAAATCACTGGCCATTAGTGATTGTCTCAATCTCCAGTCCCTCTCCCCACCCTGGACAGCTGGGATGGGGCTGAAAGTTCCAGCCCTGTAATCAATAGGTTGGTTTCCCTAGTAACCAGCCACATCCTTAGGTTTATCTAAGGGCCCACCAGAGTTACCTCATTAATATAAATTCATGTATGGCTGAAAGGGGCTTTTTATAAATAATGTAAGATGCCCCTCCCACCCCAACCACTTAGGAAATTCCAGGACTTTAGGAGCTCTTGTGCAAGGAACCAGAGATGAATACCAAATACAAACTTCTTATTATATCGCAATATCACAGGCATTGACTGTGAGGAGAAAACAGACCGGTTCCTTGAGGGATGTTAATGTTTCATGGCACATAGGTCTGAAGTGCACATAGGTCTTTGATGGTTCTTCAGAGAGATGTTGTGGTGAGTGAGATCCTTAACTGCCCTTACTACTTAGAAATGTAAAAATGTATTTCTTACAGCTGTTGCTTCATTGTATCTATTGTGGTATTAACCCTGCCTAATTATATGCACACATACATATATATTTGTCTATGTACATATACGTGTCCATAAATATGTTCTTTATAGTTTTTTTTACAAATTTGTTTAATTATCTGTTAATCCTTTTGTTTTATACATGTTTTATACACTTTCTTTTATTTTGTTTATTAAGCACTGAAATTAGTATGTATTGTCTTGTGACTATTACCTGCAGTCTATTCATTACTAGTTTTGGTATTAGCTCAAATGCTCATGGTGAATTTAGAAATCTGTATTATTTGTTTGCTTATAAATAAGTATTATATAGTTCAGTATTGGCAAGTAGATGCTCAAATATATATAGATTACACATATTCTTACACTAGGCAAGAGGATTTAGTGATACATATTACAGAAACTTTCTTAAATTTTCAAGTTTGTTGAATGAATAGAAGATTGCACAATGACATAATATTATACAAGATTTCTTCTATCACAATGTATCAAAGAATAAAAACCACCATTTCCTATATGGCAAAATGAGCAGAATAATTTCCTTTATCTGTTTTTTCCATATCATCACAAGAATATCACTTCATTAAACATAACTGTGTTATAACAGGAATTCCTGACATTTGATGATGTGGCTGTGGACTTCACCTGGGAGGAGTGGCAGCTCTTGGCCCCCGCTCAGAAGGACTTGTACCGGGACATGATGCTGGAAAATTATAGGAACCTGGTGTCAGTGGGTGAGGACAGCTCCCCTGTGTCACTCAGAGGGTGCTCTGCCAGTGACTCTTTCTATCTCAGCTACTTAACTCTTTATTTATTTATTTTTAAAAATATTTTATTTATTTATTTGACAGAGAGACACAGCGAGAGAGGGAACATAAGCAGGGGGAGTGGGAGAGGGAGAAGCAGGCTTCCTGCTGAGAAGGGAGCCCAATGCGGGGCTCCATCCCAGGACCCTGGGATCATGACCTGAGCCGAAGGCAGTCACTTAACCAGCTGAGCCCCCCAGGTGCCCCAAACTTAACTCTTTAATACTTTGAAATGGTAGATCCTCAGATCCTTCTCTTGCCTTAGACAAGTAGGTATAATGTCCCATCTTTTGAGAGAAGAGCCTTGATGTTACAGATGTGAAACCTATTTAGTCCCTAAAATGTAACATTATCCCTTCTTGATGTACCCCAGTCCACTAGGTCTTCTGTCTTTTCTCACGAACAGGGTATCAAGCCAGCAAACCAGATGCACTCTCCAAGTTGGAACGAGGAGAAGAACTTTGGATGATAGAAGATGAAATCCACAGCCGAATGTGCCCAGGTGAGCGAGAACTGCCAAGATGGGCGGCTGCAGTAGTATTCTGGTCAGTCAGAGACGGCATCAGAACTGTGGCAGCGTCTGAGGAAACGTGAACAGCCCCTCCCTGTATCTCTCTTCCCACATGAGAACGCTTTTTCTTTGTTGAAGTTTAGAGGAAAATATGCCCCTTTTTTTTCTTTTGAGACCGGATCCCTGTTTACTTTATATACTTCCTGTTTTTGTTTGCATAGTCATCTTCCTAGGATTTTCTTTTCTTTTTCTTATTATTTTTTAAAAAGATTAATTTCTTTTGAGAGAGAAAGCATGCGTGAGCATGGGGAGGGACAGAGGGGGAGGGAGAGAAAGAATCCTCAGGCAGACTCCCCGCTGAGTGCAGAGCCTGATGCAGGTCTCAATCCCACAGCCTGAGATCATGACCTGAGCCGAAATCAAGAGTTGGATGCTCAACCGACTGAGCCACCCAAGCACCCCCTTTTTAATTTTTTTAAGGATTTTTATTTTTAAGTAATCTGTATACCCAACAGGGGCCTTGAACTTACAACCCCAAGATCAAGAATTGCATGCTCCAGTGACTGAGCCAGCCAGGCTCCCCCTCCTAGAATTTTCTAATCCTCTTCTTGATCCACTGTGACAGTGTTTTTACCTGTGTTACCACCTCTCCTGCTATGAAATTCCACTTTCCAGGCCTCTCTGGAAAGAAACAACTTTGACTTCATCACTTTTTTCTTACTACTTTGCTTGCCTACCTTACTAGGAAATAATGATTTCGTTCCATAATATCTAACCCCACCTTGGATGCTTTGTCTCCATGATAACCTGGTTTTTGCTGTGTGTTTATGTCGTTCTTTGGCTCCCCTCCCCCACTTTCCCACCAGAACCCTGGAGGTTCTCCATATTTCTGTTTTCATTTTCTTCTCAGTTCTCGTAACTCTGAAAAGCTTCCTTTATTCCCGTGAATTAACCTTTTTCCCTTCTCTCAGACATCCAAATTGGCTTTTCTCTTTTTTTTTTTTTAAGATTTTATTTATTTATTTGAGAGAGAGTGAGAGAGAGAGAGAGCACAAGATGGGGGAGCGGGAGAGGGAGAAGCAGACTTCCTGCTTAGCAGGGAGCCAGATGCAGGACTCGATCCCGGGACTCCAGGATCATGACCTGAGCCGAAGGCAGTCGCCTAACCAACTGAGCCACCCAGGCGCCCTTGGCTTTTCTCTTAATATTGCCTAATGCATGCTTTCTTTCTATGTATTTTACCCTTCTTCGTGGCAGTTAGCCTATGACTTCCCATTTTGTGTGTGAGAACGGGAATTATCTTCTCTCCATCCTTTCTTTTTTAAATTTAGGTTCTTTTTCAGCTCAACACAACTACACATTTTAAATTTCTCCCTATCCTGGCATTACCTCATTACCTTGAATGTTCTCTACTTGCTGAGCTTTCTTCTTTTTGTGGGGTGGGGCGGGGTAGAGGGAAAGAGAATTTTAAATAGGCTCCACTGCCTGACACGGCTCAGTATCACAACCCTGAGATCATGATCTGAGCGGAAATCAAGAGTTGGACACTTAACCAACTGAGCCATCTAGGTGCCCCTGAGCTCTCTTCTTAAAGGTCATTTGATTAACAAGAAAATATCTTTTTTTAACATGCTATATGATTTCCACCCAAACCACGTCATAACTTATGTCTGCTTCAAATTATTTTCTTCATGGTTTTGTTAATTCATATTTTCTTTTAGTTATTAGATGTTATCACTGCATTTATTTTCCTAAAGCTTTTGTTTTCACATGATTTTTTTTTTTTTTTTTGGTAATTCAGTCAATCATGCCCTGACACTGGCTGTGCTGATTTATTATTACTTTTCAATTTGTAAAGTGATGGCAAAATGGAATTTCCACTAATTTTTTAAGACTTGAGTCTGATTCTTTTTTTTTTCCTATTTAAGTATAATTAACATACAGTGTTATTAGTTTTGGGTATACAATATAATGATTCAACAATTCTATATATTTCTCTGTGCTCATCAAGATAAGTTGCTCTTAACTCCCCTTATCTATTTAACCCATCCTCCCACCCACTTCCCCTCTGGCAATTATCAGTTTCTTCTCTGTATTTAAGAATCTGCTTTTTTGTTTGTCTCTTTTTGCTTTGTTCACTTGTTTTGTTTCTTAAATTCCACATATGGGTAAAATCACAAGGTATTTGTCTTTCTCTGGCTGACATATTTCACTTAGTATTATATCCCCTAGGTCCATTCATGTTGCAAATGGCAAGATTTCCTTCTTTTTTATGGCTGAGTAATATTCCATTGTATGTATACCACATCTTTTTTTATCTTTTTTTTCCAAATTTTTATTTAAATTCTAGCTAATTAACATATAGTGTAATATTGGTTTCAGGAGTAGAATTTAGTGATTCATCACTTACATATAACACCCAGTGCTCATCACAACTACCCTCCTTAATACCCATCATCACCCAGTTAGGCCATCCCCCACCTCCCTCCATCAACCATCAGTTTGTTCTCTATAGTTAAGAGTCTCTTATGGTTTGCTTCTGTCTTTTTTTTTCCTTCCTGTGTGTTCATTTGTTTTGTTTCTTAAATTATACATATGAAGTGAAATCCTATATTTGTTTTTTTTCTGACTGACTTATTTCACTTAGCATAATACACTCTAGCTCCATCCACATCATTGCAAAAGGCAAGATTTCATTCTTTTTTTTTTTTTTTAAAGATTTTATTTATTTATTCATGAGAGACAGAGAGAGAGAGGCAGAGGGAGAAGCAGGCTCCCAAAGAGCAGAGAGCCCGATGTGGGGCTCGATCCCAGGACGCCGGGATCATGACCTGAGCCAAAGGCAGACGCTTAACCATCTGAGCCACCCAGGCGCCCCAAGATTTCATTCTTTTTGATGACTGTGATACCACATCTTCTTTATCCATTCATGTCGGTGGGCATTTGGGCTCTTTTCCATAGGTTAGCTATTGTTGATAATGCTGCTATAAACGTCAGGGTGCATGTGCCCCTTCAAATCTGTATTTTTGTATCTTTTGGGTAAATACCTAGTAGTTCAATTGCTGTATCAGAGGGTAGTTCTATTTTTTAAAAAATATTTATTTATTTGAGAGAGAGCATGTGAGAAAGCACAAGCAGTGGAGAGGGAGAAGCAGGCTGCCCATTGAGCAGGGAGCCCAAGGCAGGGCTCGATCCCAGGTCCCTGGGATCATGACCTGAGCTGAAAGCAGCCGATTAACCGACTGAGCCACCCAGGTGCCCCAGGGTAGTTCTATTTTTAACTTTTTTTTTTTAAGATTTAATTTATTTGAAAGAGAGAGCACGAGTGAGGGGAGGCGCAGAGGGAGAAGGATAAGCAGACTCCCCGCAGAGCAGGGAGCCCGATGTGGGGGCTCGATCCCAGGACCCTGAGATCATGACCTGAGCCGAAGTCAGACACCTAACAGACTAAGCCACTCAGGTACCCCGACATGAAGGCATTTTTAAAACAGTTTTATGCCAAGCTAAGATTATGAGAGATTACAGAATAATTCATTGTTCTTTTCTCTCCTAGAAATCAGGAAAGTTGATGATCCTCTGCAGTGTCACTTGCAAAATCGAAGCATTCAGAAGAGTGTGGAACAATGCTATGAACATAATACATTTGCAAATATTCTTAATCAGAGTGAAAGTCATTTCCTGTTAAAGCAAAATTATGATATGTTTGACTTATGTGAAAAACCTTTAAAATCAAATTTAAGTTTTGAAAGCCAGAGTATAAACTGTAACTCAAAGAACTCTACTGAGTTTAATGAAGATGGGAAATCCCTTCTGCATACTAATCATGAACAATTTTATAGTGTAATAAAATTTCCTGTAAGTGTAAAACCCACCAGCAATAATTCCCAGGTCATTAAGCAGCAGAGAACTCCAAACATGCGGAAGGCCCATGTATGCTGTGAATGTAGGAAAGTCTTTGTCAAGGTGTCTCAGCTCATTGATCATCAGAGAGTTCATACTAGAGAGAAACCTCATGGATGCAGTCTGTGTGGGAAGGCATTCTCTAGAAAATCCAGGCTAACTGAACATCAGAGAATTCATACAGGACTGAAACATTATGAATGTACTGAATGTGACAAAACATTCCTCAAGAAATCACAGTTCAATATACACCAGAAAACGCATATGGGACAGAAGCCTTATACATGTAATGAATGTGGGAAAGCGTTCATCAAGAAGTGTCGGCTTATTTATCATCAGCGAACTCATACAGGAGAGAAGCCCCATGGATGCAGTCTATGTGAGAAAGCCTTCTCTACAAAGTTTAGTCTCACTACACATCAGAAAACTCATACAGGAGAGAAACCTTATATATGCAGTGAATGTGGAAAAGGCTTCATTGAGAAGAGGCGTCTTGTTGCACATCATCGAACTCATACTGGTGAGAAACCTTTTATATGCAATGAGTGTGGGAAAGGTTTCACCTTGAAGAACAGTCTTATCACACATCAGCAAACTCATACAGAACAGAAATTGTATACATGCAGTGAATGTGGAAAAGGCTTTTCAATGAAGCACTGTCTCATCGTACATCAGCGAACTCATACAGGAGAGAAACCCTACACATGCAATGAGTGTGGAAAAGGCTTCACCTTGAAGAGTCCTCTTATCAGACATCAGCGAACACATACAGGAGAGAAACCCTATGTATGTAGTGTATGTGGAAAAGGCTTTACCATGAAGAGTGATCTCATTGTACATCAGCGAACTCATACTGCAGAGAAGCCATATATATGCAATGACTGTGGGAAAGGCTTCACTGTGAAGAGCCGTCTGATTGTACATCAACGCACTCATACAGGAGAGAAACCTTATGTATGCAGTGAATGTGGAAAAGGCTTTCCAGCAAAAATACGGCTGATTGGACATCAGCGAACTCATACCGGAGAGAAGCCCTATAGATGCAATGAATGTGGAAAAGGCTTCACAGAGAAGAGTCATCTCAATGTACATAGGCGCACTCATACAGGAGAGAAACCCTATATATGTAACAAATGTGGCAAAGGCTTAACTGGAAAGAGCATGCTCATTGCACATTTGCGAACTCATACTGGGGAGAAACCGTATATATGCAATGAATGTGGGAAGGGCTTCACCATGAAGAGTACTCTAGGTATACATCAGCAAACTCATTCTGGGGAGAAACCATACAAATGCAATGAATGTGATAAAGCCTTCAGGAAGAAGACCTGCCTCATACAACATCAGAGATTTCACACAGGAAAAACTTCCTTTGCATGTACTGAATGTGGAAAATTTTCTTTGCGTAAAAATGATCTCATTACCCATCAGAGAATTCACACAGGAGAGAAACCGTATGAATGCAGTGAATGTGGGAAAGCCTTCACTACAAAGTCAGGGCTCAATGTTCATCAAAGAAAACATACAGGAGAGAGGCCCTATGGATGCAGTGATTGTGGGAAAACTTTTGCCCACTTGTCAATCCTTGTTAAACATAAGAGAATTCACAGATAGTCACTTTGGGATAACCTGTTGCCAGTTGTAGTCCCTCAAGATAATAGTATGTAATGAAGAATAACAATGCAAAGAATAGTATTATCTTTAGTGATCAATTGTGTCATATTTTATGTTGATGAAAAAATTTACAAAACAACTCACAGTCAACCTTGATGAAAATATTTTAGGATATTATACATCTAAAAAGTGTAGACTGAAATAGATTCTATGAATGTGACAGACTAGGAAAGCCATCAGTGGGAATTAGACGCTATCATGTGATCATCACAGATAATATTTTTTTAAAATATTTTATTTATTTATTTGACAGAGAGATAGCGAGAGCAGGAACACAAGCAGGGGGAGTAGGAGAGGGAGAAGCAGGCTTCCCGCCGAGCAGGGAGCCCGATGTGGGGCTCGATCCCAGCACCCTGGGATCATGACCTGAGCCGAAGGCAGACGCTTAACCAACTGAGCCACCCAGGCGCCCCTGAATGAATATTTCTAATTGGTAGAACTATAACTGTGGGAGAACCTTTGCCCAGAAGTAAGACCTCAATAGATGTCAGTTCACACTAGACAAGTACTTTCCGGTGGCAATAAATATAGTAGGGCTTGAAGTAATATATTTGCCAGGAAATCCATACAGAAATAACTTAGGAACACATTCAATGTGGTGGACTTTAGCAAAATATCAGACAACTTAAAGGAAAGAAGCTTTGGGGAAATGATGAATGAGAGCATTCCATCATGTCTAAAGATAATTAACGGATAATACGCCTAAACATAATTAGTGGATAATATGCCTCACAAGCATTCAGAACAGGATACTTCAGCTTTATTTCTGATTGCCTTGTCATTGGTTTTATAAATTTTAAATAGTGGCAGTTACTCTCAGCATGGATTAAATTTTAATATGTACAATGCAGGAGTGTTCCGTGCCTGTGTCATTATATAATTAACTTTTGAATTTCTTTCATTCCAAGTTTAATTGTTATTACAGAATACTTAAAGTACTTCAAATTAAGTAATATATTCATTTCATATGTATAAGTCAATGTATTTGGGTGTTTAGCCAAGTTTATAAGCAGCATCAATTTTGAATTTGAAATAAGTTTAGAATCATAAAAACTGGAATATTTCAGAGATTTCCTAAATGCCCTTCAGCCAGCTACTTCCAAAGGTAAAATTTTACATAACCAGAGTTCATTATCAAATAGAGGAAAGTGAAATTATTATAATGCTTTTAACCACAGGATTTACTTGGATCTCACCAGTTTTAACATGGACTCATTTTTGTTTGTTTTTTACATACAGTTTTAAGAAACTTTATAATGTGTAGGTTTGTGTAACCAACACCACAGAATGTTTTGTCTACACAAACTCCCTCATGCAAACCCTTCATAGTCACAGTTTTCTGTGAACCTAACCCCTGGCATCAGAGATTCTGTAAGTTTGTCATTTGTAGAATATGAGGAAAGTCGAATCATTTAGCACTTACTCTTTGAAGTTGGCTATTTGACCTTGTGAGATAATAGAAAATATATACATTGGTCTCTGCCCCTGGTTCCTGGCACACACTCCTAAAACCCTTGTAAATTACTAAGTGATGAGTGCACTAGGGGCATTTTTTATTCTAATGAGGCAACCCTGGGTGGGCTCCTGTATGGCTTCTGGATGGGGACTGGTCACCAGAGAGACTAAGCCATAGAAGCTTAGAACTTTCAGCCATGCCTTCCCTCCCCACCCCCTCCCCCCCAATGCTCCAGAAATGGGAGAAGGAAATTGAGTTAATAATTGATCAATTCTACCTGAGGAAGCCTCCATAAAATCCCCAGTGGTAGGTGAACATACAGGTAGGTGAACACATCCAGGTACATGGAGGGTAACATACCACAACTCCGTGGGGGTAGAAGCTCCTGCGCTTGGGACCCTTCCAGGTCTCACCCTGTGTATGTCTTCGTCTGGCTGTTCACCTGTATTCTTTATCATGGCCTTTAATAAACTGGTGTGAATGTTGTCTCTGAATTCTGTGAGCTGCTCTAGCAAATTAATGGAACCAGAGGAGGGGAAGCTCCCACTTGGAGCCAAGTCAGAAAATGTAGGGAATGCGCAGACCTGCTGCTTGCCATTGGCATATGAGATGGGGAGAGGGGTACACTTTGTAGGACTGGGCCCTTCACCTGTGGGGTCGACACTATCTCCACGTTGACGGTGTCAGAATAGGGTTACATTGTAGGACACCCAGCTGGAGTCCTGGAAAATTGCTTGGTGTGTGGAAATCCCCACACGCCTTTGGTGACCGGAAGTGCCCTGTGGCCGTTGTGTGAATGAAGGAGACGCACAGGAGGAGAACAATGCAACGTAGATCGAGCGAGGAGCTCTCTGGGGTCTCCTCTGCTTCTGGACACCGGACTTAGCGCAAGCTGGCCGCACCCAAGTTCTTCCCGCCCAATGGCTCAGCGGAACCATCGACTTGCTGTTTCTCCCAAACTCGTGATTAGAATGCACCCAACGCCACGTCGGGCTTACAGAGGTCCCCGCCTCTGAAAGGTAGTTCGCTGTGCGCCCGTGACCATCTCTTGAGAAGAGAGGAAGGCCCCGGCCGCCCTTACGACGGTTCCATTT
>NW_022589755.1:4836339-4879196 GCF_004348235.1 Phoca vitulina | reverse complement strand
GAGACGGTGGTACCTCACAGCCGCGTGCTCGCGGGCCCCGAGCGAGCCGAGCGCACTTCCGGCAGGTGGGAGCCCGCCAGGCGCGATCCACGGGGAGACGGTGGTACCTCACAGCCGCGTGCTCGCGGGCCCCGAGAGAGCTGCGCCGCACTTCCGGCAGGTGGGAGCCCGCCAGGCGCGATCCACGAGGAGACGGTGGTACCTCACAGCCGCGTGCTCGCGGGCCCCGAGCGAGCCGAGCGCACTTCCGGAAGGGCCGCTGCGCCCAGACGCGCTCCTCGCAGCCCTCGACGTCCCCGCGCTGGCAGGAGCGCGCGGAGGGCACCGCAGTCGGACGCCGTCCGGGGAGCCCTCGGAGGCGGGGGTCCGGTGCGCCTGACTGGGTGTGGGTCCCGACTGAGGAGCCCAGCCGGGGACGCGGGAACACGTGTGGGGACGTTTTCCGTGTTTGGGGTCAGTCACCGGGGAATGCAGACGTGAGTTAAGGCATGGTCTTCAGAGACTGATGATGAGGGGCCGACGGTCAGGGCCTGGGGCCTGTGTGTTAACTCAGCCTGGCTCGGTGACTGGAAACTAGGTGGCAGGTGCGGACCCATGATCACTGCCCCTCGGCTACCTTAGCGATTTCACCCGGGGCTTCTGACAGGGAGCAGCCTGTGGCCGTAGGGGCAGGAGTTGCCATGGACCAGAGCTCCTGGGCTGACCTTGAGATCGACTTTGAGATCAGTGTTGTCTGGGGAGTGCAGGGTTTGTCTGTTTGAGAACATAGGAGTCTGGAAGTTTTGAGACCCATAGCCCCGGGCTAGTGGGTGTTTTGAGGCTCAACTTTTGGACGTGGAAACATTTCCTTTCGGTTTTTCAAGTCCCTTCTCAAGGTTCTACAAAAATGTGGAGAAAAATTTGTCTCCTACACCCACTCTTCTCACTGTCCCCACAAAAACCGGAGTAGTTCACCATGATCAACTGGTTTGTCCATGAATAAAGAGAGGATTTTTAACTTATGGCCAAGTTTACCCGGATATTTCCTTTCAGGTTTGACACAAGTAAAAGCAACCATTTTCTTAAATTCTCCTCCTGAGTGAGAGCAATTTTGTTAAAAGAAATTTTTTAGATTAACTTTCCAAAAATTGGGGTCATCTACATTCAAGACTCTGCCTATCTTCTAACACGCCTGTATGTTTTTGCATTGTCTCTGGCAAATAGTAAGAGTCCCTCTTACTCCACCTTATCACCAGCATTTTATACTTTCAGTTTTTTTGGATTTTGGCGATTCCAATATCTGGGTACTTGTATCACACTGCAGTTTTTAATTTGTAATTTCCTAATAACGAATGATGTTGATCATCTTTTCATATGCTTGTTTGCCATCTGTCTTTGATCAAGTGCCTGTTCAAGGTCTTTGCCCATTTTTAAACTGAGTTTTCTTATTGTTGACTTTTAAGAATTCTTTCTGTGTTCTGGATACCAGTCCTTTATCAGATATATGACTTGTGTGATGAATGTATAGATTCTCTTTTTTTTTTTTGCATAGGAACATCTTCGTGTTCCAGCATGATGTGTTGAAGTCTGTCCTTTCTCCGTTGAATAGCCTTTGTACCTTTGTCAAACAGTTGAGTATATTTGCTTTGTGTGGGTCTTTTTCTGGGATCTCCATTCATCTATGTGCTTATTTTTTCAACAATGCTATCAATACCAATACTTGAAATCTATTGATGTAAGCACTGTATGTATGATGGTTCTTTTTGGCCAGAATTGGTTTTGATATTTTCAGTGGAGAAAACTGGCACACATACCTTTACTAGGAGATCAACATTAAGTCATTTTGATATTTGGTACCCCTACCTATGATGTGATGAGAAAGGAACTTCAGTTCTGAGTATCTTTCCAAAATGCATAACCCCTGTTTAATGAGGAAAACTTAGACCAACCCAAAAGATGGACAATATACAAAGTACCTGATCAGTACTCCTCAAAATAATTGAGAGATGAAAAAGAAAAGACTAATGAATGGTCACAGACATGAGAAAATCAAGGAAACATGTTTTCTAAATGCATTATTGTATTCTTGGGCAGAAAAAAGATAGGAGTGGAAAAACTTGTGAAATATGAATAGAATCTGTAATACAGTTGAGTATTATACAATGTTGTCTTCTTAATTTGACAAATGTACCATAATTATATAAAGTGGTCACAAGAGAGGAAGCTGAATAAGGTATATGTGAACTCTTTGTAGTATTTTGTGACTTTTATGTAAATCTAAGATTTTCTGAAAATAAAAAGTTTATTAAAAATAGATAAAACCTACATCAATTATATCTTAATAAAACTGGGAAAAATAGGTGTAACCAAATTTTATCAGTTAATTTCTCATTGTAAACATACTTCCATATTATAAAAAGTTTATGTATATCTATATATAATATTATTATGCAGCTGTAATAATATCATAGGTGAACTTGTAGGATGGTAACTAGAGTCACATAAAATGTATGCATTAAAGTAAGGTACATTTGAAGAACAAAATCTTCAATTATGTTCAGTTTCTATTTTGATCCTCTCATTATCCAAATTCTTACATTCTCACTGCAAGATTTGTTGTGACTTTTTTCTTATATGTTCCAGACATCTCCATTTACTTTTACTCCTAGGTAGTTTATATTTTGCAATTATACTTGGTGTCTTTAAAAAAAAAAAATACCCTATACATTTTGTAGTATGGTACAGTAATTCATTTTAACAGGTTTATTGTCAAAATGTACATATAACATTTACCATTAATGAGTGTACAATTCAATCACATTCACTAAGTTTATAGACTTGTGCCACCATCACCACAAACCAATTTTTAGAAATTTTCATGACCACCAAAAGTAACTGGATGGTTGTTTTGTTATTGTTGAATTTTGACAATTCTTTTTTTTTTTTTTAAGATTTTATTTATTTGTCAGAGAGAGTGAGCACAAGCAGGGGGAACAGCAGGCAGAGGGAGCAGGCTCCCCACTGAGCAATGAGCCCGATGCAAGACTCAATCCCAGGACCCTGAGGTCATGACGTGAGCTGAAGGCAGACGCTTAACCTACCAAGCCACCCAGGGATCCCAACAATTCTTTATATATTCTGAATACAAGTCCTTTATCAGATGTATAATGTGGAGATATTTTCTTCCAATTTCTGGCTCCACTCTTTACTTTTTAAATATTGTGCTTAGAAAGTACAAATGTTTAAAAGAAAAAAAAGTACAGATGTTTTTATTTTTATTTATTATTATTTTTTAAGTAGGTTCCATGCCCAATGTAGGGCCTGAACTCATGACTCCGAGATCAAGAGTCACATGCTCTACCGACTGAGCCAGCCAGGTATCCGAAATACAAACATTTTTAATTTTAACTAAGTCCAATTTAATACTTTTTCTTTTATGGCTCATCCATTACTGTCTTGTCTCAGAACTCGCTGGCTAACTTATTTGGTTTATGAACATTATCTCCAGTTTGCCTCTCTAAATTTCATACTGTTAACCCTTATATTTAGGTCTGGGAAATATCTTTAGTTAATTTTTGTATATGGTTAGAGTTAAGGGTCCTAATTTATTTTTCTGCAAATAGAAATACAATTATCCCAGCATTGTTTGTTGAAAAGACTAATCCCATTGAATCATCTTGGTACCTTGGGAGAAAAGCTATTGACCTTAATATTTTTGGACTGTCAATTGTGGTTGTACCTTTCTCATTGGCTCCAGACCCTTGATGGCCTCACTTTTTTTTTTTTTTTAAGATTTTATTTATTTATTCATGAGAGAGAGAGAGAGAAGCAGAGGGAGAAGCAGGCTCCCAAGGAGCAGGGAGCCCGATGCGGGACTCGATCCCAGGACCCTGGGGTCATGACATGAGCCGAAGGCAGATGCTTAACCATCTGAGCCACCCAGGCGCCCGATGGCCTCACTTTTAGTGGCCTTTCCCTGAGGCCCCAATCCCAGTCCCAATGTAGGTGCGTCCCAGCTGCTCTTTCCTTCAGTTGGTGATGGCCAATCTCACACCCATGAGGGAAAGAAGCACAAAATCATTCACCTTTAGCCCAGAAGGCTGACCTGCACTGTTTCAGTAAGAATCAAGTATGTGCTGGTTGCTACATTCTTAAAGGGCCTCATGACTGCCTGTAAATGTCATCCATAGTTAATATCAAACTGAAAGATAGACACCAGCGAAATCTTGCAAATGTAGTTTTAGGAGTAGAAATTCAAAGAAAACATTAATGATCTAATACTCCCGGCATGTCCCCCCGTCCTTGAACACTAAGCATATAACCACCAGTTTCATACAGCAAAAGTGCAGCTCCCTCCACGGAGGGGTCCTGTCCCTGAGCTACTTAAACAAACTTACTAAGTTGCACCAGAGTACCTCTCAAGAATTCTTTCTTGACCACTGTGCTCAACAGTCCCGCAACAACACTGTACTAGTTGCCCAAAATCTTTCTGTTCTTAAAAACCGCTTCCTGGGTGCCTGGGTGGCTCAGTCGTTAAGCGTCTGCCTTCGGCTCAGGTCATGATCCCAGGGTCCTGGGATCGAGCCCCACATCGGGCTCCCCGCTCGGCGGGAAGCCTGCTTCTCCCTCTCCCACTCCCGCTGCTTGTGTTCCTGCTCTCGCTATCTCTGTCTCTGTCAAATAAATAAATAAAATCTTTAAAAAAAAAAAACCGCTTCCTGCAAGCAATTTTTCACCAGAAGCTTTCCGTGGGTGTCCGTTTACCGGATGTATTACTTTTTCTCTCCAGAAGTTCCTTCTCTGCTGCAGTATCCACACCTGAACTTCTATTGACTGTTTTGAAACTTCCTTTATTTTATTTTATTTTTTTTTAAAGATTTTATTTATTTGACAGAGAGAGACACAGCGAGAGAGGGAACACAAGCAGGGGGAATGGGAGAGGGAGAAGCAGGCTTCCTGCTGAGCAGGGAGCCCGATGCGGGGCTCGATCCCAGGACCCCGGGATCATGACCTGAGCCGAAGGCAGACGCTTAACAACTGAGCCACCCAGGTGCCCCGAAACTTCCTTTTTTAAAAAAATACAGAGTGGATAATATACACCCTGACCTTGTTACTTCCTGTCCAGCCCGCGAAAACGATTTAGCCCACACCATTTTTGCCTCCAAGAGCTTGAGTCTCTGGAAATCTACCCATTTTCCGCACCTGCCAACGTTGAGGATGAGCTATGAACGGCTTTTCACGATCTCGGCCATCCCTGGCTTGTGGCCGCACCGCCCCTTTGCCTTGTGTAACGGCAGGTGTCCCAACATGGCCGCCCCCACAGCCACAACGAGCGGGCGCGGACATATTGCCTCCCTGGAAATACGGCGAACTGTGGGTCACCGTTCTTCAAAGGCTTCAGGTCCTCCTCGGCCGCCGTAGGCTGACGAAGACTTGGGCGACGTTCCGAGGAGGAGAAGCGGTTCGCGGAAGTATTACGTTTAGACTCTCCTTTTGGTCTGGAGAAAATCAGGTCCCTGTGTGCTTTTATCCCTTGAAGATTTTTCTGGGTTTTATTTTCTATTTTGTCCCGTAGGAGCTTTGTTTCTCACAGGATGACGTGATGTCCACAGGGTGGAAGTGGAGTAGGGGTGAGCCTGTGGAATTGGCGGGGATCGATTGGGCCGAGCGCAGAAGTAGAGGTATTTGAAAGGAACCAGCCGGGAGTCTGTGACTCACCTGTCTGTGGTTAGGGTACTTTGGGGGTGATTAAGACGGTTAAGGGTCTGTAGAGCTCAACCACTGTGTCCGCGCTGCCGAGAGGTTGGGCTTCTGCAGATCCGTCCGCTGGTCGGTGGTGCAGGCGATGTGCAGATGATCGCAGCGTCTGGTCCCGGTGGAAGAATTGATTTGGGGCCCAGTGATATTGGGGCCCGGGTGGATGCTCATTACATCGGGGTGTCTGGCTCGGGTTTCGGATTAATAAGGGCGTGTGTAATCAGTGTCTGGTACAGAGAGATGCATGTGAGGGCTGAAGCTTTGGACGCGGAGGTCCCCGGGGCTGGAGTTCGGGTTGAGGTTCCAACCTCGGCTGTTGGGACAGAAGGCTGCAGAGCCCAGAACAGTAGTTCGAAACCCTCTGTTTTGTTTTTGTTTTTGTTTTTGTTTTTGCAAGATTTATTTATTTATTTGAGAGAGCGGGAATGAGAGAGAGCACATGAGAGAGGGGAGGGTCAGAGGGAGAAGCAGACCCCCCGCTGAGCAGGGAGCCCGATGCGGGACTCGATCCCGAGACTCCAGGATCATGACCTGCGCCGAAGGCAGTTGCTTAACCACCTGAGCCACCCAGGTGCCCTTTTTGTTTGTTTTTTAAAGGCTTTTGTCCAGGGGTTAACTGCAGACCGAAGGACTAAACCGCCACCCCTCTCCCCCGTCTGTTAAGCGTCGTCTATGGCAGCTTTCCCGCGGAAAAGGAAGAACTGAGTCCTTGTGCCAGGGATCTTAAAGTTGAAAATGTGTAATATCTATCCCTTTGCAGAAAGTGTTTGTCAACGCCTGCACTCACCTCTTAATACATAGAAGCGGCGAACACCGGTGCTTCCTTGCCTGACATACATTCACACTTTATTCTTTGCTCACAGAATCCCCATTTTGTTTCGTATCCGTCCCTCTTGGAAGGTGACCTATATCTCGGTTTATTAGTAAGTACTGGTTGGTCTTAGTCATTGATGGTGGTTCCAGTTCCCATTGCTAATGACTGAATTTCTGTGAAATGAGCTTAGTATATTATATGGTGCAGTTCTAGCCAGCTGTATGCGAAAATCTGCTTAGTGGTTTCTGGAGGAGCATTTTCTCTTTTATATTAGTTAATTCCTTGAATCTCTTTTTCCGTGTCCATGATGATATTGTCTGAGTATAACCTTAATTTTCATTCCAGTTGCCAATGTTTATAGTTTATTCTTATCTCAGTGTATTGGGTCCACTCAGCAATTAGGTGGTAGTGGACATACGTATGTGTCCAGTTGCTTACCCGTAAAATTCACCTGCTATATTGTCTGGAGTTAACATGTTTCCAGGAGGTTTAGATCATAAAATTATGATTTCATCCAGCATTTCAAACTTAGTGACCCAAAAATGTTCATAGTATTTTTTTCAAGACAAAAAAATGTCTGTTTTACCTGAGTTATCCGTTTCACTACAAATGGGTATGTTTTATTGGTATTTTTATTTTTTTGTGTCTTTATTTTTTTTAATTTAATTTAATTTTATAATGTTATGTTACTCACCATACAATACATCATTAGTTTTTGATGTGGTGATCCATGATCCATTGTTTTCGTATAACACCCAGTGCTCCATACAGTACTTGCCCTCCTTAATACCCATCACCGGGCTAACCCATCCCCCCTCCCCCCTCCCCTCTAAAACCCTGTTTGTTTCTCAGAGTCCATAGTCTCTCATGGTTCATCTCTCCCTCCGATTTCCCACCCTTCATTTTTCCCTTCCTTCTCCTAATGTCCTCCATGCTATTCCGTATGTTCCACAAATAAGTGAAACCATATGATAATTGACTTTCTCTGCTTGACTTATTTCACTTAGCATAATCTCCTCCAGTCCCATCCATGTTGATGCAAAAGTTGGGTATTCATCCTTTCTGATAGCTGAGTAATATTCCATTGTATATATGGACCATATCTTCTTTTTTATTTTTTTAAAGATTTTATTTATTTATTTGACAGAGACAGAGACAGCGAGAGCAGGAACACAAGCAGGGGGAGTGGGAGAGGGAGAAGCAGGCTCCCCTCTGAGCAGGGAGCCCCATGTGGGACTCGATCCCAGGACTCTGGGATCATGACCTGAGCCGAAGGCAGCCGCCTAACGACTGAGCCACCCAGGTGCCCTGGACCACATCTTCTTTATCCATTCATCTGTTGAAGGGCATCTCGGCTTTTCCCACAGTTTGGCTATTGCAGACAATGCTGCTATGAACATTGGGGTGCATATGGCCCTTTTCATTACATCTGTGTCTTTGGGGTAAATACTCAGTAGTGCAATTGCTAGGTCATAGGGTAGCTCTATTTTTAATTTTCTGAGGCACCTCCACACTGTTTTCCAAAGTGGCTGTACCAACATGCATTCCCACCAACTGCAAGAGGGTTCCCCTTTCTCCACAAACTCTCCAACATTTGTGGTTTCTTGCCTTGTTAATTTTTGCCATTCTAACTGGTGTAAGGTGGTATCTCAGTGTGGTTTTAATTTGAATTTCCCTGATGCCTAATGATGAACATTTTGTCATGTGTCTGTTAGCCATTTGTATGTCTTCTTTGGAGAAGTGTCTGTTCATGTCTTCTGCCCATTTTTTTACTTGATTATTTGTGTTTTGGATGTTGAGTTTGAGAAGTTCTTTATAGATCATGGATACCAGCCGTTTATCCATAGTGTCATTTGCAAATATCTTCTCCCATTCTGTGGGTTGCCTCTTTGTTTTGTTGACTGTTTCCTTTGCTGTGCAGAAGCTTTCTATCTTGATGAAGTCCCAAAAGTTCATTTTTGCTTTTGTTTCACTAGCCTTTGGATATATATCTTGAAAGAAGTTGCTGTGGCCGATGTCGAAGAGGTTACTGCCTATGTTCTCCTCTAGGATTTTGATGGATTCCTGTCTCACATTGGGATCTTTCATCCATTTTGAGTTTATCTTTGTGTAGGGTGTTAGAGAATGGTCGAGTTTCATTCTTCTGCATGTGGCTATCCAATTTTCCCAGCACCATTTATTGAAGAGACTGTCTTTTTTCCATTGTATATTTTTTCCTGCTTTGTTGAAGATTATTTGACCATAGAGTGAGGGTCCATATCTGGGCTCTCTATTCTGTTCCATTGGTCTATATGTCTGTTTTTGTGCCAGTACCATGCTGTCTTGGTGATCACTGCTTTGTAATATAGCTTGAAAGCAGGCAATGTGATGCCCCCAGCTTTGTTTTTCTTTTTCAACATTTCCTTGGCGATTCGGGGTCTTTTCTGATTCCATACAAATTTTGGGATTGTTTGTTCCAGCACTTTGAAAAATGTCATTGGAATTTTGATCGGGATGGCATTGAAGGTATAGATTGCTCTGGGTAGCATAGACATTTTAACAATGTTTATTCTTCTGATCCATGAGCATGGAATATTTTTCCATCTTTTTGTGTCTTCAGTTTCTTTCATGAGTGTTCTGTAGTTCCTAGAGTATAGATCCTTTACCTCTTTGGTTACGTTTATTCCGAGGTATCTTATGGTTTTTGGTGCTATTGTAAATGGAATCGTTTCTTTAATTTCTCTTTCTACAGTTGCGTTGTTAGTGTATAAGAAAACAACTGATTTCTGTGCATTGATTTTGTATCCTGCCACATTACTGAATTGCTGGATGAGTTCTAGTAATTTGGGGGTGGAGTCTTTTCGGTTTTCCACATAAAGTATCATGTCGTCTGCGAAAAGAGAGAGTTTGACTTCTTCTTTGCCAATTTGAATACCTTTTATTTCTTTTTGTTGTCTGATTGCTGTTGCTAGGACTTCTAGTACTATGTTGAACAATAGTGGCGAGAGTGGGCATCCTTGACGTGTTCCTGATCTTAAGGGAAAGGCTCTCAGCTTTTCTCCGTTGAGGATGATATTCACTGTGGGTTTTTCATAGATGGATTTTATGAACTTGAGGAATGTTCCCTCTATCCCTATACTCTGAAGAGTTTTAATCAGGAAAGGATGCTGTATTTTGTCAAATGCTTTTTCTGCATCAATTGAGAGGACCACATGGTTCTTCTCTCACCTCTTATTAATGTGTTCTATCACATTGATTGATTTGCCAATGTTGAACTACCCTTGCATCTTGGGGATAAATCCCACTTGGTCGTGGTGGATGATCCTTTTAATGTATTGTTGGATCCTATTAGCTAGAATTTTCTTGAGAATTTTGGAATCCATATTCATCTGGGATATCGGTGTGAAATTCTCCTTTTTGATGGGGTCTTTGCCTGCTTTGGGGATTAAGGTAATGCTGGCCTCATAGAATGAGTCTGGAAGCTTTCTTTCTGTTTCTATTTTTTGAAACAGCTTCAGGAGAATAGGTATTATTTCTTCTTTGAATGTTTGGTAGAATTCACTGGGGAATCCATCAGGCCCTGGACTCTTGTTTATTGGGAGGTTTTTGATCACTGCTTCAATCTCCTTACTGGTTATTGGTCTATTCATGTTGTCAATTTCTTCCTGTTTCAGTCTTGGCAGTTTATAGGTTTCCAGGAAGACATCCATTTCTTCCACATTGATTAATTTATTGGCATATAGTTGTTGATAATAATTTCTAATAATTGTTTCTATTTCCTTGGCGTTAGTCATGATCTCTCCCCTTTCATTCATAATTTTATTAATTTGGGTCCTTTCTCTTTTCTTCTGGCTAATTCTGGCCAGTGGTTTATTGATCTTATTAATTCTTTCAAAGAACCAGCTTCTAGTTTCGTTGATCCGATCTACTGTGTTTTGGGTTTCTAATTCATTGATCTCTGCTCTAATCTTAATTATTTCTCTTCTAATGCGTGGCTTAGGCATTGTTTATTACTTTTTGTCTAGTTCTTTAAGGTATAAAGTTAGTTGGTGAATTTGGGATATTTCTAATTTTTTGAGTGAGGCTTGGATGGCTATATATAACCCCCTTAGGACCGCCTTTGCAGTATCCCATAGGTTTTGGACTGATGTGTTTTCGTTCTCATTGGTTTGCATGAATTGTTTAAGTTCTTTGCTTTCCTGGTTGACCCAAACATTCTTGAGCAGAGTGGTCTTTAGCTTCCAAGTGTTTGAATTTCTGCCAAATTTTTTCTTGTGATTGAGTACCAGTTTTAAAGCATTATGGTCTGAGGATATGCAGAGAATAATCTCAATCTTTTGGTTGAGACTTGATTTGTGATCCAGTATGTGGTCTATTCTGGAGAAAGTTCTGTGTGCGCTCGAGAAGAGTAAGTATTCTATTGTTTTAGGGTGGAATTATATATCTCTGAGGTCCATCTGGTCCAGTGTGTCATTCAAAGCTCTTGTTTCTTTGTTGATTTTCTGCTTAGATGATCTGTCTGTTGCTGAGAGTGCAGTATTGAGGTCTCCTACAATTAACGTATTATTATCAATATGACTCTTTATTTTGGTTAACAGTTGGCTTATGTAGTTGGCTGCTCCCATGTTGGAGGCGTAGATATTTACAATTGTTAGATCTTCTTGTTGATAGACCCTTTAAGAATGATATAGTGTCCTTCTGTGTCTCTAACTACAGTCTTTAGCTTAAAATCTAATTTGTCTGGTATAAGAATTGCTACCCCAGCTTTCTTTTGAGGTCTGCTGGCATGGAAGATGGATCTCCATCCCTTCGCTTTCAGTCTGGATATATCTTTAGGTTCAAAATGAGTCTCTTGTAGACAGCATATGGATGGGTCCTGTCTTTTTATCCAGTCTGCAACCCTGTGCCATTTTATGGGAGCCTTTAGGCCATTCACGTTGAGAGTGATTATTGACAGATTTGAATTTATTGTCATCATGTTGCCTGTGAAGCCCTTGTTTCTGTAGATTGTCTCTGTAAATTTATGTTCTATATGACTCTTGAGGTCTTTCTCCTTTTATTGAACACCGCTTAATATTTCTTGCAGGGCCGGCTTAGTGGTCACATATTCTTTCAGTTTCTGCTGGTCTTGGAAGCTCTGCATCTCTCCATCCATTCTAAATGACAGCCTTGCTGGATAAAGTATTCTTGGCTGCATGTTCTTCTCATTTAGTACCCGGAATATGTCTTGCCAGCCCCTTCTGGCTTGCCAGGTCTCTGTGGATAGGTCTGATGTTATTTTGATGTTCCTCCCTCTGTACATAAGTAATCTCTTCCCCCTAACTGCCCTTAGGATGGTTTCCTTGATTCTAAGATTTGCAAGTTTTACTATTACATGCTGGGGCATTGGCCTGTTTTCCTTGATCTTGGGAGGGGTCTTCTCTGCCACCAATGTTTGTTTCATTCCCCAGATTAGGGAAGTTCTCAGCTATGATTTGCTCAAATATATCTTCTAGTCCTCTCTCTGTCTCCACCCCCTCAAGGATCCCAGTAATTCTGACATTGGAACGTTTCATGGTGTCACTTATTTCTCTGATTCTGTTTTCATGGATTTTGAGTTGTTTCTCCCTGGCCTCCTCTTTATCCTTCTTTTCTATCAATCGCTTCTCGGCCTTTTGGCTAAGATCAAGTGTAGTATCCTTCTTTTCTATCAATTGGTCTTCTAGATCATTAATTCGTTCTTCTGCCTCGCTTACCCTAGTTGTTAGATTATCTAGATTAAATTAGATTGGATCTCATTGCCAGTTCAGCTTTCATTTCTGCCCTTAGACACTCTATGTTGCCATTAATCGATTTCTCCATTCTAGCTATTGTCTTCACAACTGCTATCCTGAATTCCATTTCTGACATCTTGGTTATATCTGTATCCATCTGTAAATCTGTGGCAGAAGTCACAGTCTCTGAGTCTTTTCCTATTTTGGGGGTTCCTCCTCCTAGTCATTCTGTTGAGGGATGGTTGAGGGAATGTACAGAGTCCATCTTATTGACCACAACCCAAGCAAGATGCACCTGTTTTCTAGGGACCTTAGGGTTGTTGGCCTCTTGTTCTCCCAGGCTGTCTTCTGGGGAAGGGGCCTGTCCCGCTGTTACTCAGGCAACCCTGTTTGAGCGGAGTTGCCCTGCCTCCTGTTGGGGGGGGGGATTGGCTCAGTGAAAACCGGTTTTGGGGGGCTTTTGTTCTCTGGCGGCTTTCCCTGGAGGCTTTCCATGTCTCTTCTGAGAGTCAGAGCAGAAGAGATCATTTCCAGTCCTCTGCCTCAGAACAGAGAGATTGCAGTCTGTTCTTTAGTGAGCTTTCCAGGCCACACTATCTCTGTTTCTGTCTGTGCTGCTATAAACTGCAGCATCCTGGTTTGTGTGCCTCTCAGCAGGACTCCCAGTCCTCGCCTCCAGATTGGGGCTCGGGGGCACATCTCTGCCCTTTGTGCTTCTAAAACTGCCAGCTGCCCCCCAGTGTGCACGTGGGGCCCCGCTGCCCCCATTTCAGTCTGGGGGGCTGCCCTAAAGTCCTTTCCCTGCCGCTATTGGTCTGCGAGTCTGTGCCCCGTCCGCAGCGTGGGAGGCTTTTGGAAACTGGGGGTGCAGGATCCCCAAGGCTCCCTCCCTGCTTCATACCTTGAAACCAACCGCCTGTGATACTCTGTTTGTAGAGATCCAGATATATCTTCTTACATCTCAGGCTGATTTTGTGGGTGTTCAGAGTGGTCTGGTAGATATCCAGCTCAAATCCGGGGACTGGTTGGAGTAGGGTCCCCTACTCCTCTGCCATCTTTTCCTCCCCCTTATTGGTATTTTTAAAGAACAGGCTTTTGGAGTTGTTGAGCACTTCTGTTTATTGTTAGTTTAAAAGATCTAGAAGTTGATCTATATAAAAGTAATGTATATTTACATAAAGCCATCATTGCCCAGGCCAAGAAACAGAATGCTGCCAGCACCCAGTGATGTGCTGTGAGCCTCTTCCCAATTATATTGCATCCTCACACCCAAAGGTAATTACCATCCTGCTGTTGATATCAAGCACTTTAAGGCTTTTCTTTATAGTTTTATCATATTAAAAAATCATTCCTAATCATATTTTATTTAGTTGTGCCTATTTCTGTGTGTCATTGTAATTATACTTCATGCATCTTTAAATGTGAGGCTGCTTTTCCTCAATATTTTTAAGAATGATTCATGTTTTTGCACATAGGTGTATTTGTTTTTGCTCTGCAATAAGAGTCAGGCATATTCTGTGAAAGTCTCTCACTTATGCTCCTATGTTTTTGTAGTACAATCCTTTAAAAACATGGAAAGCATTCTTAGCTTGCAAGCTGGATAGAAGTTGTAGTTTCTGGGGCGCCTGGGTGGCTCAGTCATTAAGCCTCTGCCTTCAGCTCAGGTCATGATCCCAGGGTCCTGGGATTGAGCCCCGCATCAGGCTCCCTGCTTGGCGGGAAGCCTGCTTCTCCCTCTCCCAATCCCCCTGCTTGTGTTCCCTCTCTCACTGTGTCTCTCTCTGTCAAATAAAAAAAAAAAAAGATTAAAAAAAAAAAGTTGTAGTTTCTACATAGCATTCCATGTTTTGAGTATTTGGCAGGTTTTCCTATTAATTAAACATATTGTTTGCAGTTTGGATTGTTAGGGATAATGCTGCTGTGAAAATTCTTGTCTGTTTTCTGATTCAAATGTGCCCTTATTTTGGTGTGAAGGGTGGTATAGCTTAGATGTATATCTCAGAGTGAAATTGCTGTGTCGCAGGGTGTGTTTAACTTCAGCCGAAATAGGTGATGCCAGAATGTTTTACAGAGTGGTTGTACCATTTATAGTTCTTCCAGTAGAATATCATTTGCTTTATAGTATAGTTTATGTAGCATGTTAAATATCTTTCCATACCCTAATATCATTGAGAGATTTTCCTATATTCTTAAAGATTTATTGATTTGCATCTTTCTTTTTTTTTTTTTTTAAAGACTTTATTTATTTATTTGACAGAGAGAGACACAGCGAAAGAGGGAACACAAGCAAGGGGAGTGGGAGAGGGAAAAGCAGGCTTCCCGCGGAGGAGGGAGCCTGATGTGGGGCTCGATCCCAGGACTCTGGGACCATGACCTGAGCTGAAGGCAGACGCTTAACGACTGAGCCACCCAGATGCCCCTGGTTTGCATCTTTCATTAACATTGATAGCCGTCCCCTACAGTGATTTTTGTATATGTTGTGAGGTGGGGTTCAGCCATCTCCTTGTCCCCTCACCCCCAGCTTGGATATCTGATTGTCCCTGCATCGTTTATTTATTTATTTATTTATTTATTTTAATTTTATTTATTTATTTGACAGAAAGACACAGCGAGAGAGGGAACACAAGCAGGGGGAGTGGGAGAGGGAGAAGCAGGCTTCCCATGGAGCAGGGAGCCCGATGCAGGGCTCGATCCCAGGACCCTGGGATCATGACCTGAGCCGAAGGCAGACGCTTAACAACTGAGCCACCCAGGCGCCCCCCTGCATTGTTTTTTTAAAAGACAACCTTAGGGGCGCCTGGGTGGCTCAGTTGGTTAAGCGTCTGACTTCGGCTCAGGACCCCGAGATCATGACCTGAGCTGAAGGCAGACGCTTAACTGACTGAGCCACTCAGGCACCCCAGAGACATGACATCTATAAAATGCTTGGTTTTCTGAGTCATTGTCATAGTCCATCTTACTACTTATTTAAGTCTTACGATTTCAATATTTCTTCCTACTTACCAGATACTTTTGATGTTCTTCAAAAGAATGCTGTTGATAGATTTTGTCTGTTGATGGGCTGTTCTGTCAGTTACTGGGAGAGGTGTTTTGAAGTCTTCTATTGGAATGATTGATTTATGCTTGTTTTTTGGTCCATTTTTGTTATATACATTTCAAGGCTATATTGTTAAGTGAATAAAAATTGCCAATTTTTATAATATGGTGAATTGAACCTCTCAACCTGTTTCTCGTTCTCTGTAGAGAAATAATGGGCTTTCTGGTCCATTTTGTCTGAGAATATAGTTACACAGATTGTGTATGGTTACTCTTCCATGGTATATCTTTTTCTAATCTTTTGTTCTTGAGCTTTCCATATCATCGTTTCAGACATGTAACCTATAATAGCATGTTATTAGGTTTTAAATTTTAGTCCAGTCAGACTATCTTGAGACGTTTGTGTTTAATTTACTGAAATCCTTGTTTTGTTTATACTTCATATAATTCTTAGTATGTTTTGTTTAAAAACAGTCATCTAAGTGCATTGTAGTTACCCCACTTGGTCTCAGTTCCTTATTCTTTACTTTTTTTTTGCCTTGTTTTGGATGAATTTCTTGTCATTATATTTCCCCCTTCTGTTAGCATGAAAATTATGTACATTAAGACAGTTGTTAGTTTTCATCATGACACTAGAGATAACATACACATGGAACCTTCCTTTGTCAAATTCTTATATTAATTAGTACTTTTACACTCTTCTCCAATGATACAGGACTCTGAGAACACTTCAATTTCATTTACCACTCTCTAATTTATTTACAATATTCTGTACTTATGTCTTTATCCATTTAAGACTTCCTAAGATATTACGAGGCAATAATACATAACTTGTAAGACAGTGCCTCTTATTTGCCCAGTATATTGGTTTTCAAACTGAAGAGCTTGTACTCACAGACTGTTCAGAAGCTTTGAAGAGTTACCTGAGCACTCATGGCTTAAAGGAAAACACTGCCCCGATCCTCTCCTTCTGTGTGGTCTGTTTTATAAAAGTGGTCTGTGTGAGATTCCCCTTCTCCTGAGGCATGGTGCTGGGGTAGATCTCATTTTCCTCTTCTCGTGTCACACTCACCCCACTTACACATCACAGAATGAAGGAAAAGCTCCACTGCATTCAGAACCTCAGGCTTTATTGGTCAGACGAATAAGTCTTCCGGGGCACCAAATAAAGGGACACTTAGCAGTACTGTGTGCACGTGTTAAGGTGAGTGCTCAGGAGCAGTGACAGCGTGTGGACCCAGAGGAAGTGCACCATTCAGACTACATTGTCTCCTCACCCCACAGGTCCTGATGCCCCAGGAGCAAAAGGATTATGTGAAGGAGGAAAAAGTTACAAGATGTGGTGTCAGTTTTTATGGGGGCACGCCTGACCGAGACTGAGATTTCTGAAGAGAAACTAAAAGTAGATCCAGAAGACACAAGGCAGAGCTTCCCCACCGCCAGCTGTTTTCAGGGAGCAGAACAAATGACCCAGGCCCAGGTGACTTTCGGTTTGTTTTATTCTTTCCTTTGTTCCCTAACAGAGTTGTAGAGGCCTGTAAGAAATCAGTTGCATTGGGGCGCCTGGGTGGCTCAGTTGGTTAAGCGACTGCCTTCGGCTCAGGTCATGATCCTGGAGTCCCGGGATCGAGTCACGCATCGGGCTCCCCGCTCGGCGGGGAGTCTGCTTCTCCCTCTGATCCTCCCCCCTCTCATGCTCTCTCTGTCTCATTCTCTCACTCAAATAAATAAATGAAAAAAATTAAAAAAAAAAAAAAAAGAAATCAGTTGCATTAGTCTGAAAAGTATACATACATGTATCTTTTGTCTGCATATACACATGGATGGTGTTTCTAGGTTAACAAGAAGATTGAACTTTTACGTGCTATAGAAATTTCTCATTGGATGAATGGATGGATGACTGTGCACAATTACAGAATATTTAATCAGGCATTTGCTTCTTCCACAATGTGTCAAAATAAAAACCCCACTAGATATCTAGATACAGCCTATAGAGTGGAAATAAGTAGAAAAATTTTAACATTTCTTCTATGTCATCAAAAGGATATCACTTCATTAGAAAACACTGTTATTACAGGAATCCCTGACATTTGATGATGTGGCCGTGGACTTCACCTGGGAGGAGTGGCAGCTCCTGGCCCCCGCTCAGAAGGACCTGTACCGGGACGTGATGTTGGAGAACTATAGGAACCTGGTATCAGTGGGTGAGGGCAACTCCCCAGTGTCACTTAGAGGGTCCCCATCAGTGGCCTTTCCTTTCTCAGCTTCTTAAAGCTCTGTAGTGTCTGTGTTGCTCTGAAGTGAGATTCTCAGTCTCCTCCCTGGCTCCAGAGACATGGGTATATTCTCCCTTCTCCTGAGTGCAAGCCATTACTTTCTACATATGTGTGATATCTATATATGATGACGTATATATATATATATCACATATACCTATATATGAAATATGTATTTTTGTCTTCATCCCGAATTTTGGCACAGAGCTCCTATAACAGTTGTGATTTCCTAAGTTATAAGAGGATAAAGGTAAAATGGGTGTCTTTTGTTATTTATATAACAAGACCCTTTCAACCACATTTGAGTTTATGTTAATAAGGTGATTTTGGAAAGCCACTATATAACCTAAGGATGGGGTCTGGTTGCCAGGGGAACCAACCATCATTAGAGGGTTGGAACTTTCAGTTCCATCTCACCTCTGGGGAGGAGACAAGAGCTGGAGTTTGAATCTGTAACCAAAGACTAATGATTTAATTTAATTAATCATGTCTACTTAATGAAATCTCCATAAAAACCCAAAAGGACAGTTTTAGAGACCTTTTGAATTGGTGAACAAAAGGAGGTGTGGGAAAAGTGCTCAGAGAGGGCATGGAAGCTCCATAGCCTTCCCACATACCTTGTACTATGTATCTCTTCCACTGGGCTGTGCCTGAGTTTATAATAAACCAGTAATGTAATAAGGAAACTTTTCCTGAGTTCTGTGAGTTGCTCCAGCAAATTAATTGAATCTGAAAAGGGGCCATGGGAACATCTGATCCATCAGAAGCCCAGGAAACAATTTGGACTTGTGACTGGGGAAGTCTCTGGGAAGTGGAGAGGGTGTGCAGTCTTGTGGGAATGAACCCCTTGAAGCCATCACGAGGTGGAGAATGTCAGAATTGAGTTAAATTGTTGGACACCCAGTCAGTGTCCTTTGGTGTCACGGGAGTTCCTTGGTGTGTGAAAACCCCATGTAGCAGGTGTCAGAAGTAAAGTACTGTAGTAGAGTATCAACAGTAGACGAGACACACAGTGCAGTATGTTTTTCCTTTATAATGTCCTTAACTATAACATTCTGTGGTCTTCCCAGACCTCAAGCCTTCTTCTGTCTTCTGTCATTTCCCACAAACAGGTTTTCACACCAGCAAGCAAGATGTGCTCTCCAAGTTGGATCAGAGAGAACCAACGTGGACAGTGGAAGAAGACATCCCCTGTCAAACCCATTCAGGTGAGTCAGAGAACCAGGAGGGGGCCAGAGTGTGGAAATCATATTCTAATTGGCCAGATAAGAGGCACAGCTGAGAGGGTGGGAGGATAGGTAGGCAGTGCCTCCCTGCATCTCTCTCCTGATGAGTGACCTCTTTTTCTTCATAGGAATTTAGAGAAAAATGTACCTTTTACCTATTCTGGGATCTATTCCATTTTTATTTTATGTACATCTTATTTATTTATTTATTTTTGCTTATTTGCATAGTTCTCTTTTTCTTGGGATTCTCAGATCTTTCCCTTCTTCATACTCTTCTACCTTCCTTGCCATAAATGTCCACTGTCCAGAGGCCTCTCCCAAACAGAAAACTTTGAATTCCTTACTGTCTTCTAACTACTGCACCTTTCTGTCCCATTGGTAATGTTGATTTTTCCTTCCTAACCTCCTTCCCATCCTGGATGCTGTGCCCCCAAAGTAAATTGGTCTTCACTGGGCCCTTGTCCTCACTTTGAGGTCCTCCAAAGGTTCTGTTTTCCATTTTCTCATCTGGTCTCCTAACCTTTCAAATCTTTTTTCCTTCCTTCCTTCCTTCCTTCCTCCGTTTCTCCCTCCCTCCCTCCTTCCCTCCCTCTCTTGTTTTATTTATTTAAGTAATCTCTACACCCAGTGTGGGACTCCCGCTCACAACCTCAGATCAAGAGTCTCATGCTCCTCTCACTGGGCCAGCTAAGCGCCTCAAAGTTTCTTTATTCTAATAAGCTAAGCTGCTTCTGTTCCCTGCAGGAGACTCTCAAACTGACATCTCCTCAAAGTGATCCAGCAGAGTTGAGTTCTATGTAATTCACTCATCCCCTTGGCAACTCTCCCGAGTTCCCAATAAGTGCAAGGAACTCTCATCCTCTTCCCTCCCAGAAAACCTCTGTAAGTTTAGGTTCTCTATACTCCTGTGCATCTTACATCCTGGCCATCCAGACATTACCTCAAATGTTCCATATATGCAGAGCTCTCTTCTTTAAAGGAGTCTCTTGTTCATGAATTTTAGCTAAAAAGATATTTTAGCATCCTCCATTCTCTATTCTAACCTAAGTCAGATCATAACTCATGCCTACTTTAATTCCTCTGTGTATTTACTAATTTTGGACTTTCTTCTCGTTCATTGTAGGTGTTACACTGTTGGGTTCATTTCCCTGAAACTTTTATTTTTTTTCCATCATATTCTGATGACATTAAGTCCCAGTTAACCACATTACCTGTCACATGACATGAAATTCTTTCTGTGATCTCCATAATATATTATCTTGCTCACACAAAGAGCGTTTCTTCATCTCTCCTACACTCTCCCCACTGTGTTCTGTACACGTGATTGCTTCCTTCATTCATTCCTTTAAAAATTATTTTTTGATAGCAGTGTATGCTTGAGGGTAGGAGCAGTAAGAAAATGCATACAAATAGAGCAAGAGCTTTCATTCTAAGAGAAGGTTTAAAAAAATTAATCAGGGCGCCTGGGTGGCTCAGTTGGTTAAGCGACTGCCTTCGGCTCAGGTCATGATCCTGGAGTCCTTGGATTGAGTCCCGCATCAGGCTCCCTGCTCAGCAGGGAGTCTGCTTCTCCCTCTGACCCTCCCCCCTCTCATGTGCTTTCTCTCTCATTCTCTGTCAAATAAATAAATAAAATCTTAAAAAAATAAAAAATAAAATAAAAATAAAAAAATTAATCAAAATAAACAAATAAATAGCATGTCCAGAGAATGAAAAGTACTGTGATAAAAATTTAGTCACTATAACAGAATAGTAGGGGCTTGGTTTCCTCTTTAGGAATGGAACACCCCTCTGATAAGGTGCCTTAGAGCCAAGAGGTGAGGGAAATTAGCAGGCTGCTGGATTGGGAGTGTTCCAAGCAGAGAGCAAAGCAAATTTAAAAGCCCAAAGCAGGAATGTGTTTGAGAAACATTAAGGAGCTGTGTGGACAGAGTGGAGTGTGCTGTCGGGAACATGATGGAAATAAGATCAAAGAGGCAGTAACAGCAGGGGGAAGGGAGAGTAAGATCATTCAAGTAATCCATTTCGAGGAGTCATGATTTTATTTCTAGTAAGATGAGAAAACATGAGCAGTTCTTGAGTACTGGAATGACAGGAAGTAATTACGTGTTCAAAGAATCCCTCTGGTTGTTATATAGACAAGAGACAGTAGTGGGCAGGGGTGCCATACAGGAGGCTGTTGCACAACATGATGACAGATTGGTTGGCTTCGGTATGGGTGGAGGGGAAGTGCTGGTCACGTTCTGGATGTAGTCATTACAGAGGGCAGATGAGATTCGACATTTAAGTAAATATGGGCTTTGTGAGAGGAAGGAATGGATGGAGGTTGAAGGTAAGGCTCTGGGGGTGAAAACGGCCGTAAGGAACATTAAAACAGCATGACTGAATAATGAGTGCTTGGCCTTGCCTGTGATTTGAGGAATAGGAAATCCATGTTAAGGTACACTTGAGCAGGTAGATGAGAGATGTGAGTAGGTTCCCTGGGTAAGGAATGTTCCCAAGTAAAACTGGAAACTCAAAGGCCTGAGGCAGGAGTGTGGTCTGCAGAATTTACGAAGAGTAGACAGAACAAGACTGGAAAGAAGGTCAACGGGGTAGTGGCTGGGGGTTGGGGTAGCAGGTCACATAAGGGTCTTTCATGGACATGGTAAGACCTTGATTTTATTCCTCATGAGATGAGAAAACATTGGGGAGTTTGGAGTGGAGGAGGCTTGACACGATATAATTTATGTTTGGCAGGATCACTTTGGCTGTTGTCTAGAAAGCAGACAGGAGCTGGCCGGGCAGGAACAGGAAAGCCAAGTAGGAGGCTGCTGCTGTAGCTTGAGAAAGTGACTGGCTTCCAGGAGGGTGGAAGGCATTGGTGTTGGTCCGGTTCTGGTTATGAGTGAGTGAGACACAGATGACAGGAGGTGCTGAGAAGTTCTGTCCTGATTAAAGGGAAGAGCGGAGGTGTCATCATTCACTGTGACGGAGGCGACATGGTGGAGGAGATTTGGGATGGGAAACCAGGAGTTCCCTTTTGGATGTTGTAGGTGACATGTGCTTGGAGCCCACCTGTATCATTATTGTTGCTCCCCAAGGCTGACTGAGACAATGAATCCTCCAGGGAGGCCTGTCTTCCTCCACAGTGTCACCTGATTTCCTGCAACTCTCTCCGTCTCCATTGCTCCTTCACACCAGTTTTCACAACGTGCAGCTGTCTTCCTTGTGTCCTTTTACCAAACTGCAGTGTGGGCTCCCTGAACATGAGGACTCTGTGTGTGTCCCCAGCATGAGCACCATGTCCTGTGCACAGTAGTCCTCAGTAAGGATTTGTGACGCGATTGAGTCTGTTTCTCCCCAGTTTGGATGAGGTGGCCCTCCAACCAGTGGTCTGCTGCTCATGGGAAATTGCGTGTATTTCACAGGCGCTGCATGTTTTGCGAGGCCTCATTTAGAAATCAGTCAAATCTGTATTTATTTATTGTGAATGATCCAACCTTGTTTTTACAATACTTTTATCTTTTGGGTTACTTATATTATTGTTTTATCTGATGTGCAGGAGTTGTATTGATACTAATTTCATAGTCATCACCAAATAGACATATGACATCAAGGGAGTCTTTTAATTGTTTTTCGTCCAAATCAAAATGATAAATGAATTCGTTATTCTTTTCCTTTCTAGAAACGTGGAAACTTGATGACTATTTGCCAGAGCACTTACAAAATGAAATCATGGAGAATAGCCTAGAACGACGGCACAAACAGAAAACATTTGAAAATAACGTTCATCAGAGCACAGCTCGTTTCGTGTTAAGGCAAAATCATGATATGTGTGACTTACATGGAGAAACTATGAAACCAAACTTAACTTTACCTCACCAGAGCAGAAGCTATGAAATAAAGAACCCTGCAGATCTTACTGGAGATGGAAAATCCTTTCTACATGCTATTAATGAACAGTTTCATCCCAAAATTAAATTCCCTGAAAGCAGAAAACTCATTAGTACTAAGTCCCAATTCATCAAGCATCAGAAAACGCAAAAAACAGACAAACCTCATGTATGCAGTGAATGTGGGAAAGCCTTCATCAAGAAGTCCTGGCTCACTGATCACCAGATCATTCATACAGGAGAGAAACCCCACAGGTGTAGCCTGTGTGGGAAAGCATTCTCCAGAAAGTTCATGCTCACCGAACACCAGAGAACACATACAGGAGAAAAACCTTATGAATGCACTGAATGTGGCAAAGCCTTCCTGAAGAAATCACGGCTCAATATACATCAGAAAACACATACAGGAGAGAAACCATATATATGCAGTGAATGTGGAAAAGGCTTCATCCAGAAGGGAAATCTTATTGTACATCAGCGAATCCATACTGGAGAGAAACCTTATATATGCAATGAGTGTGGGAAAGGCTTCATCCAGAAGACCTGCCTGATAGCACATCAAAGATTTCACACAGGAAAGACTCCCTTTGTGTGCAGTGAATGTGGAAAATCCTGTTCCCAGAAGTCAGGTCTCATTAAACATCAAAGAATTCACACGGGAGAGAAACCCTTTGAATGCAGTGACTGTGGGAAAGCCTTCACCACAAAGCAAAAGCTCATTGTCCATCAGAGAACTCACACAGGTGAAAGACCCTATATCTGCAGTGAGTGTGGGAAAGCTTTTGCCTACATGTCTTGCCTTGTTAAACATAAGAGAATACACACAAGAGAGAAATGTGGAGATTCAGTCAAAATGGAAAAGCCTCCCTCAGAGAATCACAGCTTATCACAGACGAGTGGTGCCATGCAGGAGAAAGACCTTGTCAATACAGTGACTATGCACGTGCCTTCGGTGGCTTGTCAGACGCCAGTAAACATCAGTGGGCTCTTAGCAAATAGGAATGTGGTCCTAGTGGGACAGCCTGCAGCCAGATGTGCACCTTCAGGAGACAACAGAGGATTGACACAGGACAGAAACCTTATGAATGCAGTGAATGTGGTCATGCCTTCGGTGGTCAATTATGTCTTATTTTATGTCACAGAAAACCAGTAGGAGAAAGCTCAGAGACCTTCTATGTGGAGAAGGGTTGAGCAAAAATTTCTAGGTCATAGTATGGCTGAAAAGTATATATTGAGAGGAACTATATAAATGCCGAGGCTGGGAAAGCCTGATCTCCTCATCCTATTAAAAATATGCATTGGGGCGCCTGGGTGGCTCAGATGGTTAAGCGTCTGCCTTCGGCTCAGGTCATGATCCCAGGGTCCTGGGATCGAGTCCCGCATTGGGCTCCCTGCTAGGCGGGGAGCCTGCTTCTCCCTCTGCCTCTGCCTCTCTCTCTCTGACTCTCATGAATAAATAAATAAAACATTTAAAAAAAAAATGCATTGATACACAGGCATAATCTGATGTCAACCCAAATACATACACCTCAATTGCTGTATTGTGTCTGTTAAAGGAATGAAGGAAGTCAGAGTTCAATAAGTGGAGGGAATAAGTCAGTGAATTTTAAAAACATACAAGGAAATTTGTATCTGGAATGCTATGAACGAAAAATCTGGAAAGGGCTAACATTGGGTGGGTGGGATATGGGGCATGTGTATATTAATTCAGTTTGTGCAGGCCAAGGTGAAGGATTAATTGGAAACTGGGATGTCTGCTGTAAACTCTTAGAAGTTTATTTTATGGGGGCACCTGGGTGGCTCAGTCGTTAAGCGTCTGCCTTCAGCTCGGGTCATGATCCTAGGGTCCTGGGATCGAGCCCCACATCAGGTTCCCTGCTCCGCGGGAAGCCTGCTTCTCCCTCTCCCACTCCCCCTGCTTGTGTTCCCTCTCTCACTGTGTTTCTCTCTGTCAAATAAATAAATTTAAAAAAAAAAAAAAAAAAAGAAGTTTATTTTATGCAGAGGCACTTACGGAACAGCAGCCTTAGATTGAGTCAGTTCATTCATTTACTGAGTATTTGTTAAATACTCCCTTTGTACTGGGTTCTGTTTGAGGAGGTGAGGATTCAGTGGTGACCAAAGCAGAAAAAGGCCATGGTCTCTTGGAGAGAGCATTGAGGTAACCAGATTATCTTTAAGTGGTACATTTATACCAGCTAATCTAGTAAGAGGATGTAAACATCTATTCCAGGTGAAACAGATACTGTCTTGGTTCATTCTGGTTGATAAGATACACTGTAGCCTGGATGGCTTATAAAAAGAGAAATTTATTTTTAAAAAAAAGAAGTGCAAAGTTCCTATATAATAAAAGTTTCAAAACTTTCTAAATAATATATGAGAAGTCTTGAATAAATAATGAAAGAAAAAAATTTATTTCTGTTTTGGAAGCTGTAAGGTCAAAGATCAAGGTGCTGGCAGATTTGAAGGTCTGCTTCCTGGCTCACGGAAGGCAGTCATCTCACTGTGTCCTCACATAGGGGAAGGGCAGAGGCATTCTCTGGGATGTCTTACAAGGGCACTAATCCCGTTCACGAGTGTTCTACCGTCATGACCTAATCACCTCTCAAGGGCTTCTTAATACCATCATATTTGGGATTAGGATTCAATGTATGAATTTGGGGAGGACACAAACAGTCCATAGAAGATAATGGGAGTATGGAAGTCCCCTCTTATATGTGGGGGATATATTCTAAGACCCCCAGTGGATGCCTGAAGCTAGGATAGTACTGAACATACAGTATGTTTTTTCTTATACAGACACACCTATGGTAAAGTCTATAAATTAGGCATACTAAGAATTAACACCAAAACTACTAATAAAATAGAACAATTATAACTATACTGTAATAAAAGTTATGTGAATGTCAAAACATTTTATTGTCCCGTACTCACCCTTCTTCCTGTGAGGATGTGAGATGATAAAATTCCACGCGATATGAAGTGACATGTAGGAATGGTGACTTAGGGTTAGGCTACTGTTAATGTTAGGAGGATCATCTGCTTCCAGACCACCTCTGACTTAAGGTAACTGAAATCCCTGAAAGTGAAACCATGGATAAAGGGTGACCACTGTAATTAGTTCAAGGGGTTATGATAATTTCTTGTTCAATATTACTTCTGTGGAGGGCAAGGACTTTTAATGGACTTTAAAGCACCATAGGATATAAGTAAGTTATTCTTTTAATGTCCATGTCTTACCTTCCCAAGTAGATTAAACATTCCTTTTCTTTTTGCTATTTAAATTTTAAAGTTTTAAAAACAAAAAATCAGTTCCTCCGTTGCACTAAACCAAATTTCAAGTGCTCAGTAGCCATATGCGACTAGTGGCTACCCCATTGGATAGTACAGTGAGCCAAATTTTGTAGCTAACTATATGGCTAAAAAGCATAGACTGAGAGAAATCTGTCATAATTTCCAGTAATTTATCCTGGAGGATATTGGTTTTGCATGATTTTATATTTCCCAGCACAGAAAAATTAAGACAAATCTGTTGGTTTGGAAAGTGAATAAGTTAGTCAATGGACTAGTCAGAATGTTTTGTCATTGAAGGAAGCAATAAGTCATTCGAAAGCAGTTCTAAAGAACACAGATGTCTCCTTCCAAATCGTGTGTGATTAGAGACTCAGTAACTTAATATAAACTGGGCAGAACAGAAAAAAAGGGATCCCCAGAATAAATAGAATAAAAAGGAGGACAAGAACCTTAGTCTCTAAGAATGGAGAATATAAGAAATGGGAGATGAGTTCCCTAAGGGATGTACTGGAGAAGAACCTTTGTATTTGTCCACAGAACCATCACCCTTGAGAGTTGCCACCATATCAAAGATTCCAGCTGCACTGTTCCCTGCTGAATTGAGACACGTGCTTTCTCTGCATTATTCCTTCTCCCTCTTCTGGGAGTGGGGCTCTTGGCCTCTCACTATTGAGTACTTTCCCTTATTTTCATAAATACCACATAGTGATCCACCTATCCAAGTTACAAACAGTTCTCTCAAAGGAAAAGTAGTTTCCCATCCTGTGGCTCTCTGAGCGTTCAATCTGAAATACCAGGTTGTTGGTAGTCATTCCTTCAGATACATTTTGAAGCACCAACACTATGCAAGGCAGTGTTCTGCACACTGAGGATACATTACTGAACAAAACAGGCAACAGAACAGCCTTTATAGACCTTACAATCTAGTGAGGGAGAGAGTGGATTATATAATCTTAGGAAGCGATAAATACTATGAAGAAAAAGCCTAGTAATACTAATTCACAGTAATGTATAGGTAGTAATAGGGGAGGTTCTTCCCCCCTCCTCACCCCTCCCTGGGCTTTTCTGGATATAATTTGAGCCAAGACAGAAGTGGTGAGGGGAATCACCCCTCATAATATTTGTAATCATAGGACATTTTACAATTGTTTCTAATGATTGTCTATGACAGGCCTTTTGTCTCAGATCTCTGAGAAACTTAAAAGAATGCAAACTCCTAAGTCACACCCCATGCGTCCTAGACCAGAATCTCTGAGGCTGGAGTCTAGGACTCTAACTTTTTAACACTGGCCTGATGAACACCTAATTTTAGCACTCTTCACCCTAAAAACTGAATTATTGCCCACCACCACCCTCACAGTATAATGGGATGGATTCAGGTGGTGTCTTTCTCATTGGCTCCAGGTTTGTTGGCCTTGATTTTGGTGGCCTTTTCCCCAGGCCTTGATCGTGGTGGCCTTGGACTTTTTCCCAGGCCCCAATCCCAATTTAGGTTGTTCCAGCTGCTCTTCCTCTTGAGTAGGTAATGGCCAAACCTCACACTGTACCAGTTTCTGGGAATCTTGTGTTCTTAAAAACTGCTTTTGCGGGGCGCCTGGGTGGCTCAGTCGGTTAAGCGGCTGCCTTCGGCTCAGGTCATGATCCCAGGGTCCTGGGATCGAGCCCCACATCGGGTTCCCCGCTCGGCGGGAAGCCTGCTTCTCCCTCCCCCACTCCCCCTGTTTGTGTCCTCTCTCTGTCAAATAAATAAATAAAATATTAAAAAAAAAAAAAAAAAACTGCTTTTGCAAGCAATCCTTCTGGCCATAAGGTTTCAGTGGGTGTCCGTTTACAGATGTATTTTTCTTACCAGGAATTCATTCTCTGCTGCTCTGTCCATACTTGAATTCCTACTCCTCCGTATGGAAAAAAAAATTTTTTTTAAAGATTGATTTATTTGAGAGAGAAAGTGTGTGTTGGGGCTGGGGTGGGGCAGGAAAGGGGCAGAGGGAGAGATGTAATCTCAAGCGAACTCCGCATTGAGGACGGGCCCCACGCGGGAAGGGGGCTTGGGGTGGGCTGGGGTGGGGCGGTGATTTCAGGACCCTGAGATTATGACCTGAGCAGAAATCAAGAGTGGCATGCTTAACAGACTCAGCCACCCAGGCACCCCTGGAAACTTTTTTTTTTTAATACGAAGTGGATAATACAGCTCTCGGCCATGTTGCTTCCTGTCCAGCCTGGGGAACGCAATGCAGCCTGCACACGGTTGCCTCCCCGGGCTCCAGACTGAAAACCCACCCGTCTTCCGCAGAAGTGCACGTTGAGGATCTGAGGTAACTGCAGGAGCTCCTCCCCTTCCCGGCCTCCAGCTGCTCCGGCCGCGGCCCCCGCCCCTCGCCCCGCGCAGTCGGACGTCCCCGCGTGGCCGCCCCCACGGCCGCCAGGAGCGCCGACCTACTGCCTCTGCGGGACCACCGGCGACCGTCGTTCGTGGGTCTCCGGAGGCCTCGGGGCCTCGGGCCACCGCGCGCTGAGGAGCTCACGGAGCATCAACGTTTAGGTTTTTCCCTTGGGCCTGAGAGCAAGCAGGTCGGTGTGTGGTTTTGCCCCTGGAAGGTGTTTGTTTTGTCACAGTGGAGGTTTTGCTTCTCACGGGTGACGTGTGGACGGGCTGTGGTGGGGACCCACGAAATCGTGGCCGGGGGCGGACGGGGGGCGCACAGTGCAGAGGTGGAGATATCCAAGGGGAAGCGGGGGGGACCCTGAGTTGAGGTATTGGGGGGGCCAGTACCCCAAGAATCTTAGTCTCTAAGAATGGAGAATATAAGATATTCTTAATATCTTAAGGCAGATCTGTCTGTGGTTGGGGCGCAGTTGGGGTTTACAGTTCAAAACCCCCGGGGTGTGTGTGTGTTTAAAGGCTTTGGGCCAGGTGTTGCCTAACGGCAAACTGAGGGGGGTGCGTGTGCACGTGTGTTTATAGTTTGAAAGCCTCTGGGGTGTGTGTGTGTTTAAAGGCTTTGGGCCAGGGATGACCTGCAGCCGGCGGGACTAAACCGCCACCCATTCCCCGTCTGCCAGGCGTCATCTACGGCTGCTTCCCCACAGCAAAGGAAGAACTGAGTACTTGGGGCAGAGATCTGAAAGTGGAAAACGGGTAACACTCACCTCTTAATACATACAGCGGCGAACCCTGTCGCTTACTGGCTCTTCCTTGCTAACAGAGTCCCCATTTTCTTCAGCATCCCTCCCTCTGGCAAGGTGACCCACATCTCAGCTTATTGGTAAGTGCTGGTGGGTCTTAGTCAAGCATGGTGGTTCCAGTTCCCATTGCTGATGACTGAATTTCTGTGACTGAGCTTAGTATATGATATGGTGCAGTTCTAGGCAGCTGTATGTGAAAATCTGCTTAGTGGTTTCTTTCTTTTTTTTTTTTTTTTGAAGATTTTATTTATTTAATTGACAAAGAGAGAGACACAGCGAGAGAGGGAACACAAGCAGGGGGAGTGGGAGAGGGAGAAGCAGGCTTCCCGCGGAGCAGGGGGCTCGATCCCAGGACGCTGGGATCATGACCTGAGCCGCAGGCAGTCGCTTAACCAACTGAGCCACCCAGGCGCCCCTGCTTAGTGGTTTCTGAGGGAGCATTTTCTCTATTAGTAATTCTTTGAATCTCTTTTTCCATGTCTGTGATGATATTGTCTGAGTATAACCTTAATTTTCATTCCAGTTTCCAGTGTTTATAATTTATTCTTATTTCAATGCATTGGCTCTCCTCTGTAATAAAAGAGTTCAAAAGTGGGATGATACTGGACATCTTTGTCTTGTTGCCTACCATTAAAATTCACCTGCTATATTATCTGGAGTTAACATGTTTTCTGGAGGATCAATCCAGGATTTTAAATTTAACAACTTAAAGATGCTCATAGTATTCTTTCAGACAAAAAAATTTTTTATTTGAATCATATCTCTCATTAACTCCTTATGTTCTTTATTTGCACTTTCTTTTTTGACGCTATGGGTATCTGTAGGGAGACAAATATGTATTATTGGCTTTTTCAAATAACAGGCTTTCAGTATATTTGAGCTCTTGCATTTCTTTGTTAATTAATTAATTAATTAATTTTTATTTTTTAAAGATTTTATTTATTCATAAAAGACAGAGACAGAGAGAGGCAGAGGGAGAAGCAGGCTCCCCGCTGAGCGGGGAGCCCGATGCGGGACTCGATCCCAGGACCCTGGGATCATGACCTGAGCCGAAGGCAGACACTTAACCATCTGAGCCACCCAGGCGCCCTCTTTGTTAATTTAAAATATCTACAAGTAGGGGTGCCTGCCAGGCTGCCTCAGTTGGTAGAGCATGCAACTCTTGATCTTGGGGTTGTAAGTTTGAGCCCCACATTGGAGGTAGAGATTACTTAAAATAAAATCTTAAAAAAATCTACAAGTTAGTCAGTATAAAAGAAATATACATATATAAATAATCATTACCTAGGTCATGAAACAACATTGCCAGCACTCCAGTGGTGTTTGTGAGCCTCTTTCCAACTATATCCCAACCTCAACCCAAAGGTAATTACCATCTTGTCTGTGTAGCAAGCACTTATAGGCTTTTCATATTTAAAAAACTACATTTCAAAATAAAATAAAATAAAATAAAAAACTACATTTCATAATTAACCATTCCTAATCATTACAACTGCATATGAATGTAGTTATACATCATGCACTTTTTTTTTTAAAGATTTTATTTATTTATTTGACAGAGAGACAGTGAGAGAGGGAATACAAGCAGGGGGACTGGGAGAGGGAGAAGCAGGCCTCTGGCTGAGCAGGGAGCCCGATGCTGGGCTCAATCCCACAACCCTGGGATCATGACCTGAGCCGAAGGCAGACACTTAACAGCTGAGCCACCCAGGCGCCCCTACATCATGCACTTTTTATGTCAAGTCTTTTGCTCAGTATTTGTCAGAATCATTCATGTTTTTGTACATAGATTTTCTTTTCCCTTTGTAAAGAGGGTCAGACATTATGTATTATGTAAATATTCACACAGTAAATATTTTGGGATTTGCGATCTATGGGTGTCCCACATATGCTTGTTTTTGTTTTACAATCCTTAAAAATATAAGGAGCACTCTTAGTTTGCAATCTGGGCAAAAAATGTGGTTTCTCCATAGCAGTCCATTGTTTGAATATATGCAGATTTCCCTATTTATTAAACTGGCATCATTTGCATTTTGCATAATGCTGTTACTAAAATTCTTATCCATGTCTTCTGGTAAAAATATACCTTTATTTTTGGAGGAATAAATATCATAGACATATACTTCACAGTGAAATTTCTTCCTGGTTGGTGAAAACGTGGAGATGCAGGGAGAGTGGAGCTACTGGAGAGGGCCTGGAAAATCCTTCCCGTTTCCCTCATTTCTTCCGTCTGACTATTCCTGAGTTATATCCTCTTATAATAAGTAAAACGGTAATGTGTTAAAAATAAAACACATACTGGAATTGATATCAGAATCGTACCTTCTTTGGATGAGTTTCTCATTACCTTTCCCTCTTCTGAAAGCACTGCAAATTAAGTACTTTAAGAAAAGTATTGGGGGGTGGGCGCCTGAGTGGCTCAGTTGGTTAAGCGTCTGCCTTCAGCTCAGGTCGTGATCCCAAGGTCCTGGGATGGAGTCCCACAATGGGCTCCCTGCTCAGCGGGGAGTCTGCTTCTCCCTCTGCCCCTCCTCCCACTCGTTCTCTCAACCTCTCTCTCTCAAATAAATAAAATCTTTAAAAAAAGAAAAAAGAAAAAAAAAGAAAATTATTGGGGGGTGCCAGGCTGTCTCATTCGGTGGAGCATGTGACTGTTGATCTCAGGGTTGTAAGTTATCCAAGTAAGTTCTCCAAGTCCCATGTTGGGTGTAGAGATTACTTAAAAATAAAATCTCTAAAAATAAAAAAAAGAAAAGAAAAAAATTATTGGTTTTCATCATGATACTAAATAGAGCATAGATCTTTCATTTGTCAAATTCTTACGTTAATTAGTACTTTTACATTCTTCTCCAATGATGCAGGGATCTTAGAACACCTCAACTTCATTAACCACCTTCCAATTTATTTACAGTATTTTGAACTTTTGTTTCTTAAGCATTTAAAACCTCCTAAGATAGGGGTGCCTGGGTGGCTCAGTCGTTGAGCGTCTGCCTTCGGCTCGGGTCATGGTCTCAGGGTCCTGGGATCGAGCCCCACATCGAGCCCCACATCGGGCTCCTTGCTCGGCGGGAAGCCTGCTTCTCCCTCTCCCACTCCCCCTGCTTGTGTTCCCTCTCTCACTGTGTCTCTCTCTGTCAAACAAATAAAATCTTTAAAAAAAATAAAATAAAGTAAAACCTCCTAAGATATTTTAAGACAATAATACATGACTTGTAAGACAATGCTCTGGGGGCACTTGGGCGGCTCAGTCATTTAAGCATCTGCCTTCGCCCCGGGTCATGATCCCAGGGTCCTGGGATCAAGCCTCAGGTCGTCGGGCTCCCTGCTCAGTGGAGAGTCTGCTTCTCCCTTTCCCTTTGCCCCTCCCCCCACTTGTGCTCTCTCTCAATAAATAAAATATTAAAAAAAAGAAAAGATCTGAGTCCTGGGATCCAACCATTTGTCTGGCTCCACACTCAGCAGTCTCCCTGTCCTCACTATCTCTTGCTCTGTCTCTCAAATAAATAAGTAAATCTTTAAAAAAAGGGGGGGTGGTAATGCCAGTGATTTGCCCAGTATATTGGTTTTCAAACTGAAGAGCTTGTACTCACAGACTGTTCAGAAGCTTTGAAGAGTTACCTGAGCACTCATGGCTTAAAGGAAAACTGCCCCATCCTCTCCTTCTGTGTGGTCTGTTTTATAAAGTGGTCTGTGTGAGATTCCCCTTCTCCTGAGGCATGGTGCTGGGGTAGATCTCATTTTCCTCTTCTCGTGTCACACTCACCCCACTTACACATCACAGAATGAAGGAAAAGCTCCACTGCATTCAGAACCTCAGGCTTTACTGGTCAGACGAATAAGTCTTCCGGGGCACCAAATAAAGGGACACTTAGCAGTACTGTGTGCACGTGTTAAGGTGAGTGCTCAGGAGCAGTGACAGCGTGTGGACCCAGAGGAAGTGCACCACTCAGACTACATTGTCTCCTCACCCCACAGGTCCTGATGCCCCAGGAGCAAAAGGATTATGTGAAGGAGGAAAAAGTTACAAGATGTGGTGTCAGTTTTTATGGGGGCACGCCTGACCGAGACTGAGATTTCTGAAGAGAAACTAAAAGTAGATCCAGAAGACACAAGGCAGAGCTTCCCCACCGCCAGCTGTTTTCAGGGAGCAGAACAAATGACCCAGGCCCAGGTGACTTTCAGTTTGTTTTATTCTTTCCTTTGTTCCCTAACAGAGTTGTAGAGGCCTGTAAGAAATCAGTTGCATTAGGGGCACCTGGGTGGCTCAGTGAGTTAAGCCACTGCCTTCGGCTCAGATCCTGGGGCTCCTTGCTCATTGGGAAGCCTACTTGTCTCACTCCCTCTGCCTGCCGCTCCCCTTGCTTGTGCTTTCTCTATCAAATAAATAAAATCTTTAAAAAAAAATCAGTTGCATTAATGTGAAAAGCGTACATGTATCTTTTATCTGCCATATACATATGGATGGTATTTCTAGGTTAATGAGAATGAACTTATACAGGTTTTCTTTATTTTTTTTTTTAAAGATTTTATTTATTTATTTGACAGAGAGAGACAGCCAGAGAGGGAACACAAGCAAGGGGAGTGGGAGAGGGAGAAGCAGGCTTCCCGCCGAGCAGGGAGCCCGATGCGGGGCTCGATCCCAGGACCCCGGGATCATGACCTGAGCCAAAGGCAGCTGCTTAACGACTGAGCCACCCAGGCACCCTTGTTTTCTTTTTTAAAGATTTATTTATTTGAGAGAGAGTGCACATGCCCGTGAGTTGGTGGGGGAGAGGCAGAGGGAGAGTGAGAGAGAAACTCAAGCACTCAGTGTGGAGCCCAACATGGGGCTCAGTCTCACGACCCTGAGATCATGACCCCGAGATCATGACCCCAGCCCAAACTAGAAGTCGGACACTCAAGGGACTGCTCCACCCAGGAGCCCCTGAACTCAACATGCCTTACAAGCTTCTCTTTGGATGAATGGATGGATGACTGTGCACAATTACAGAATATTTAATCAGGCATTTACTCTTCCACAAAATGTCAAAATAAAAACCCTGCTAGAAATCTAGATACAGCCTATAGAGTGGAAATAAGCAGAAAATTTTTAACATTTCTTCTATGTCATCAAAAGGATATCACTTCATTAGAAAACACTGTTATTACAGGAATCCCTGACATTTGATGATGTGGCCGTGGACTTCACCTGGGAGGAGTGGCAGCTCCCAGCCCCCGCTCAGAAGGACCTGTACCGGGATGTGATGTTGGAGAACTATAGGAACCTGGTATCAGTGGGTGAGGACAACTCCCTAGTGTCACTTGGAGGGTCCTCATCAGTGGCCTTTCCTTTCTCAGCTTCTTAAGGCTCTGTAGTGTCTGTGTTGCTCTGAAGTGAGATTTTCAGTCCCTTCCCTGGCTCCAGACATGGATATATTCTCCCTTCTCCTGAGTGAAAACCTTAACTTTGTAGGTGTAAAAATTGTTTTGTCCTAACACCGTGTGGTCTTCCCAGACCCCAAGCCCAATTAGTGTGCCTAAGTCTTCTATCATTTACCATGAACAGGTTTTCACACCAGCAAACCAGATGTGCTCTCCAAATTTGATCAAGGAGAACCAACGTGGACAGTGGAAGACGGTATCCCCTGTCAAACCCTTTCAGCTGAGTGAGAGAAGCAGGAGGGAACCAGGCTGTGGAAATCATATTCTAGTTGGTAGAGGAGTCACAGCTGAGAGAGGGTTGGAGGATAGGTAGGCAGTGCTTCCCTGCATCTCTCTCCTGATGTGTGACCTCTTTTTTCTTTGTAGGAGTTGAGAGTAAAATGTATCCCATTTGTCTCTTCTGGGATTTGATCCCTGTTTATTTTATTTACATCTTGAATTTTGTTTGCATTGTTTCCTTTTTCTTACAATTTTCAGATCTTTCTCTTCTTACTCTTCCACCTTCCTTGCTGTAAAAGGCTTCTGTCCAAAGAGAAAACTGAATTCCTCATTGTCTTCTAACTACTGCACCTTTCTGTCCCATTGGTATTGATATTCCTTCCTAACCTCCCTATCCTGGATGATGTACCCCCAAAGTAAACTGGTTTTCACTGGGCTCTTGTCCTCACTCTGAGGTTCTCCAAAGGTCTGTTTTCCGTTTTCTCATCTGGTCTTCTAACCCTTCAAACTTTTCTTTATTCTTTTTTTTTTTTTTTTTTTAAAGATTTTATTTATTTATTTGACAGAGAGAGACATAGCGAGAGCAGGAACACAAGCAGGGGGAGTGGGAGAGGGAGAAGCAGGCTTCCCACAGAGCAGGGAGCCCGATGTGGGGCTCGATCCCAGGACCCTGGGATCATGACCTGAGCCGAAGGCAGACGCTTAACGACTGAGCCACCCAGGCGCCCCCAAACTTTTCTTTATTCCAATAAGCTAAGGTGCTTCTGTTCTCTGCAGGACACTATCAAATTGACATCTGCCCAATGGGATCTACCAGACTTTAGTTCTGTACAGTTCACTCATCCTTATGGCAATTCTCCTGAGTTCCCAGTAAGTGCAAGGAACTTGCATCACCTTCCCTCCCAGAAAACCCTTTTAAGTTTAGGTTCTTTATACTCCTGTGCATCTTACATTCTGGCCATCCAGGCATTTCCTCAAATGCTCCCTACCTGTAGAGCTCTCTTCTTTAAAAGAATCTGCTGTTTATGATGGATTTTAACCGGAAAAGTACTTCAGCATCCTACATTCTCAGTTACAGCCTAAACAAGATTATAACACTCATGCGTACTTTGACTTAATTCCTTTGTGTAGTTACTAATTCTGGCCTTCCTTCCAGTTTATTGTAGCTGTTACCATCGTATTGACTTCCTGAAAGCTTTCTTTTTTCCATCATATTCTGAGGACATTAAGTCCTAGTTAACCACATCACTTGTTATAGACATGAAATTATTCTCTCAGTGTCTCTGTGATAAGTGTTTCTTGCTCACACAGAGATTTCCATTTTCTTCTCTAAACTCCCCAGTGTGTTCCAGACATGTGATTGCTTACTTGATTCATTTTAAAAAATGTTATTTCTTGATAACCTAGGGTAACAGCAGTGAGAAAAAGCATAAAAACAGAGCAAGAGTTTTCGTTCTAAGATCAGGAAACAGGAAACTGATCAAATAAGAAGATACATTATGTGTCTAGAGGGTGACAAGTACTGTGATGAAATATTTGGAATATAAGGGTGGTAGTAATAGAAGAGCAGGTGCTGGGACTGGGGCTTCTCTTTTAGGAAAGGGAACGTCTCTGTGAGATGTAGGTTATAGGTTACGTGTGCTTGGAGCTTTGTGCTGTGTCATTACTGTTGCTCCCCAAGGCTGACCATGACAGTGAATCCTCCAGGGAGGCCTGTTTTCCTCTACCGTGTCACCTGATTTCCTGCATCTCCCTCCATCTCCATGGCTCCTTCCTACCAGTTTTCACAATGTGCAGCTGTTTTACTTGTGTCCTTTTTTGCCCTTTATGGTTTTACCAAAGTGCAGCAGTGTAGGCTCCCTGAACATGAGGACTCTGTATGTCCCTAACATGAGCACCATGCCCTATGCACAGTAGTCCTCACTAAGGATTTGTGACGTGAATGAGTCTACCTCTCCCCAGTTTGGATGAGGTGGCCCTCCAACCAGTGGTCTGCTGCTCATGGGAAACTGCGTGTATTTCACAGTCTGCATGTTCTGCAGTATTTGGAAAATAGCCAAAATTGTGTTTATTCATTGTCACTGTTTTTTTCCAATATATAAGGTACATTAAACATGGAGTTTTATTTACACTCATATAGTAGAGTCATCACTAAGTCACCTCAAATGAAGCTATTTAAAAAATACTTTTCTTCTAGTCAATGTGATGGAAGAATTCATTATTCTTTTCTAAGAGTCTGGAAACTTCCAGAGCACTTACAAAATGAATTCACGGAGAACAGCCTAGAACAATGACACAAACATAATGCATTTGAAAATTCTGTTCTTCAGAGCAAAACTCATTTTGTGTCAAGGCGAAAGCATGGTATGTTTGACTTACATGGAAAAATTATGAAACCAAATATAACTTTCCTTAACCACAGCAGAGCCACTGCAGAGCTTACTATAAATGAGAAATCCTTTCTTCATTATTAATCATGAACAATATCAGTGAAATTAAATCCCGTGAATGCCAAAAACGCACCAGCATGAAGTGCCAAATCATTAAGTATCAGAAAACTAAAAAAATAAAGAAACCTCATGTATGCAGTGAATGTGGGAAAGCCTTCATCAAGAAGTCCTGGCTCACTGATCACCAGATCATTCATACAGGAGAGAAACCCCACAGATGCAGTCTATGTGGGAAAGCATTCTCCAGAAAGTTCATGCTCACTGAACACCAGAGAACGCATACAGGAGAAAAACCTTATGAATGCACTGAATGTGGCAAAGCCTTTCTCAAGAAATAACAGCTCAATGTACATCAGAAAACACATACAGGAGAGAGACCTTTTCTGTGCAGAAAATGTGGAAAAGGCTTCATCCAGAAGGGAAATCTCATGGGACATCTGCGGATTCATACAGGAGAGGAAACATATATGCAATGAGTGTGGGAAAGGCTTCTGCCAAAAAACATGCTTGTCGGGGCGCCTGGGTGGCTCAGTTGGTTAAGCATCTGCCTTCAGCTCGGGTCATGATCCCAGGGTCCTGGGATCAAGCCCCGCATCGGGTTCCCTGCTCGGCGGGAAGCCTGCTTCTCCCTCTCCCACTCCCCCTGCTTGTGTTCCCTCTCTCTCTGTCTCTCTCTCTGTCAAATAAATAAATAAATAAATCTTTAAAAAAAAAACAACAAAAAAACATGCTTGTCTTTTCACATCAAAGATTTCACACAGGAAAGACTCCTTTTGTGTGCAGTGAATGTGGAAAATCCTGTTCCCAGAAGACAGGTCTCATTAAACATCAAAGAACTCACACAGGATAGAAACCTTGTAGATGTAGTGAATGTGGGAAAGCCTTATTCAGGAGTCACAGCTCATTATACATCAGAGAACTCATACAGAAGAGAAACCATATAGATGCATTGAATATGGGAAATCTTTTCGAGGGAAGTCAGTCCTCAATAAACGTCAGAAAATTCATTTAGTCAAGGTAGAGAATCCTCCCTCAGAGTCACAGGTCATCACAGACTAGTGTTGTCCTGCAAGAGAAAAACCTTTTTAGTATGGTGACTACGCAAGTGCCTTCTGTGGCTTGCCATACATCATTAAACATCAGTGGGCTCCTAGCAAGTAGAATGTGGTCCTAGTGGGACAGCCTGCAGCCAGAAGTGCACCCTCAGGAGACAAGAGAGGATTTGCACAGGACAGAAACCTTATGAATGCAGTGAATGTGGTCATGCCTTCACTGGTCAATTATGTCTTATTTTAGATCACAGAAAACCAGGAGGAAAAACTCAGAAACATTCTATGTGGGTAGTGCCTGGGTGGCTCAGTTGGTTAAGCATCTGCCTTCAGCTCGGATCATGATCCTGGAGTCCCGGGATTGAGCCCTTCATTGGGCTCCCTGCTCAGCAGGGAGTCTGCTTCTCCCTCTGCTCCTTCCCCTGGCTTGTGTTCTCTTTCAAATAAATAAAAAATCTTAAAAAAAAAAAAATTCTATGTGGAGAAGGGTTGAGCAAAAAATTCTAAGTCATAGTATGGCTGAAAAGTATATACTGAGAGGAACTATATAAATGCCGAGGCTGGGAAAGCCTGATCTCCTCATCCTATTAAAAATATGCATTGATACACAGGCATAATCTGATGTTAACCCAAATACGTACATATCAATTTCTCTTTTGTGTCTGTTAAAGGAATAAAGGAAGTCTGAGTTCAACTAAGTAGAGGAAGTAAGTAGGTGAGTTTTAAAAACATACAAGAAAATTTGTATCCGGAATGCTGCTATGAAAGAAAAATCAGGAGGGGCGCCTGGGTGGCTCAGTCGTTAAGCGTCTGCCTTCGGCTCAGGTCATGATTCCAGGGTCCTGGGATCGAGCCCCACATCGGGCTCCCTGCTCAGCGGGAAGCCTGCTTCTCCCTCTCCCACTCCCCCTGCTTGTGTTCCCTCTCTCGCTGTGTCTCTCTCTGTCAAATAAATGAATAAATAAATAATCTTTTTTTTTTGTCGTTTTTTTTTTTTTTAAAAGATATTATTTTTTTTTTTGTGGAGAGAGATAGCGAGAGCAGGGACACAAGCAGGGGGAGTGGGAGAGGGAGAAGCAGGCTTCCCGCCGAACAGGGAGCCCGATGTGGGACTCGATCCCAGGACCCTGGGATCATGACCTGAGCCGAAGGCAGACGCTTAACGACTGAGCCACCCAGGCGCCCCAATAAATAAATAATCTTAAAAAAAAAATCAGGAAAGGGCTAACATTGGGTGGGTGGGATATGGAGCATGTGTATGTCAATTCAGTTTCTGCAGGCCAAGGTGAAGGATTAATTAGGAACTGGGATGTCTGCTATAAACTCTTAGGGGCACTTATGAAATTGCAGCTTTAGATTGAGTCAGTTCATTCATTTACCAAGTATTTGTCAAATACTTCCTTTGTACTGGGTCCTGTTTGAAGAAGAGTGAGGATACAGTGGTGACCAAAACAGAATAAGCCCATGGTCTCCTGGACACAGCACTGAGGTAACTGGACTATCTTTAACATTTTTTAAGTGGGGGCTCCACCCAACATGGGGTAAAACTCATGAACCTAAGATCAAGAGTGGCATGCTCTACCGACTGAGCCAGCCAGGTGCCCCATGGATTATCTTTAAGTGATACCTTTACACACCAGCTATTCTAGTGAGAGGATGTAAATATCTCTATTAAGTGAGATGGATATGGAGTCATTGGTTCAAGGAAATAGGACAATATATTGTTGAAGGAGTATATTATTTGGGGGGGTGGGGGAAGACTTATTCATGCTTGTTGAGCACTAACACAAATTTATTTTTTTATTTTATTTTTTTTTAAAGATTTTATTTATTTGAGAGAGAGAATGAGAGAGAGAGAATACATGAGAGGGGGGAGGGTCAGAGGGAGAAGCAGACTCCCTGCTGAGCAGGGAGCCTGATGTGGGACTCGATCCTGGGACTCCAGGATCATGACCTGAGGCGAAGGCAGTCGCTTAACCAACTGAGCCACCCAGGTGCCCCACAAATTTATTTTTAAAATGCCTATTTCTTATCTCCTTAAGGAGATTATAAATTCCCTAAGTTTAGTGGCTTTACTTAAATTTTAATGTATTTTTTAATTAACTTTTTATGTTTAAAAAAATTCAAAACCAGAAAGATGAAAAATCATTGCCTCAGTCACACTAACCACATTTTAAGTGCTCAACAGTCACATGTGACTAGTGGCTGTAGAATTGGACAGCAGAGACAGTGAGCAAAAAAGGCGTGACACTGAATGAATCTCTGTCATCATTTCCATTACACCAGAAGGTTATACTGGAGAGTGCCGGTTTTCATGATTTTATATTTCCCAGCACATAGAAAAAAAAAAGGAACCTAATTATATTTAGATTCGAAAGTGAATGAATATGTTAATGGGCTTATCAAATCTGTTTTGTCACTGAAGGGAAATATGGTTCTAAAGAAAGAACTATGACCCCGAAGTGTTTTCATTGTGATCTGAGAGACTTAATAACAGATTATAAAAGATCAAAGCAGAAAAAGAGGTAATAATAAAAAGTATTCTTAGTCCTTGTGAATAAAGAATTCCCCATCCCTTCATCTTCTGGTCACTCCATCCATCATCTTCAATTGTCATCTCTTCAGTGAGGCTTTCCCTCACTAGGCCAGGTTCTCCAATTTCTGGCCCTCCGCAGAACCATGTTCCTCTGCATATAAGCACTTTATAGACTTGCAGTTTTATCTTTTCTGGTGGTGAATGTGAAGATAACACATAGGTTATGTTTTGGGTTGATCCCTGATGTTTTTCACATCAACCTCCAGTGATCTACAGTCCAGATAACTCACATCTCCATTCTTGATTTATTGTGTAATGGTGATGCTGGATGAGAGAGAATAAGGGAAAAGCAGTCTGGAGAGGAGGACTTGCATTTTAGAGTTCCCTCGTTTGAGGAGCTGTGGCAGTGGATGAGGCAGTATATTTGATGCTGTTTATCTTTTAATTTGAATTTAGTGGATATATACTCAGTAAAGATTCTCTCCATCTCTAAGCCCAAGTCCCAGTATTCTTTTTTTTTTTTTTTTAAAGATTATTTATTTATTTATCTGAGAGAGAGAATGGGAGACAGAGAGCATGAGAGGGGGAGGATCAGAGGGAGAAGCAGACTCCCCGCTGAGCAGGGAGTCCGATGCGGGACTCGATCCCGGGACTCCAGGATCATGACCTGAGCCGAAGGCAGTTGCTCAACCAACTGAGCCACCCAGGCGCCCCCAAGTCCTAGTATTCTTAAAATTGTTTTAACCCATTCAAAATCTTGAAATGCCTATGTGTGTGAATTTTTGCCATAAGAGGATTATATAAATACTGTGTGGAGATGAATATTTCATCTTTTCAAGAAGTCATTAAAAAAATACTGGTAGTGGGCGCCTGGGTGGCTCAGTTGGTTAAGCGACTGCCTTCGGCTCAGGTCATGATCCTGGAGTCCCTGGATCGAGTCCCGCATCAGGCTCCCTGCTCGGCAGGGAGTCTGCTTCTCCCTCTGACCGTACCCCCTCTCATGCTCTCTCTCTCATTCTCTCTCTCTCAAATAAATAAAATCTTTAAAAAAAAAAAATACTGGTAGTTTTATAATTGGCTTTTTAATGGCCACAGACTGCTTGTTCTGTTGAAGAGATGTGTTTAATTTACCAAACTATCTGCATGCTGATGTACATTCAGGTTATTCCTAATTAAAAAAAAATTACTTGGGGTGCCTGCGTGGCCCAGTTGGTTAAGCAGCGACTCTGGATTTCTGCTCAGGTCAGTATCTCAGGGTCCTAGGATCATTCCTGCCTCTAGCTCCACCCTCTGGGGAGTTTGCTTGAAATTCTCTCTCTCCCTCTCCCTCTGCCCGTCCCCTGGCTCTCTCTCGAATAATATAAATCTTCAAAAAAATGAAAACATTAACCAAATTTTCTGTGGTTAATATGGAGTAGTTTTGGGTTTTTTTTTAAGATTTTTTTTTTTAAAGATTTTATTTATTTATTAGAGAGAGAGAAACAGCATGAGACGGGAGAGGGTCAGAGGGAGAAGCAGGCTCCATGCCGAGCCGGGAGCCTGATGTGGGACTCGATCCCAGGACTCCAGGACCATGACCTGAGCCGAAGACAGTCGCTTAACCAACTGAGCCACCCAGGCGCCCTTTTTTAAAAATATTTATTTATTTTAGAGAGAGAGCCTGAGTGAGAGAGCACATGGGGGGCGGGGCAGGTGGAAAGGGAGAGAGAGATTCTCAAGCGACTCCCTGCTGAGTGTGGAGCCTGAGTGGGCTCAGTTTCACAACCCTGAGATCATGATCTGAGCCAAAATCAAGTCTGTGTTCAACCAACTGAACCACCCAGGTACCCCTATAGAGTTTTTTTTTTAAGATTTTATTTATTTATTTGAGAGAGAGAATGGGATACAGAGGGGGGGGGGGGGTCAGAGGGAGAAGCAGACTCCTTGCTGAGCAGGGAGCCCGATGCGGGACTCGATCCCAGGACTCCAGGATCATGACCTGAGCCGAAGGCAGTCGCTTAACCAACT
>NW_022589755.1:4729106-4836329 GCF_004348235.1 Phoca vitulina | reverse complement strand
GGACTCCAGGATCATGACCTGAGCCGAAGGCAGTCGCTTAACCAACTGAGCCACCCAGGCGCCCCCTAAAGAGAGTTTTTAACAAAGATTCTTACCATTAGAATTTCTAGGTCAACGAGAATTAAAAATTTAAACTGTATAGATAATTCTAAATTACCCTGGGGGGGGGAAATGTATAGATTATATCCTTCACTACCCCCACCTCTTTTGCCTGCATAAAATAATGGCTAGTATTTCTTAAGTGTGCTCTTTATTTTACTTGAAAATGATGCCAAACAAGATAGTAGTGTAGCAGCGCGTAGGTGGCTCAGTCGTTAAGCGTCAGCCTTCGGCTTGGTCATGATCCCAGGATTCTGGGATCGAGCCCCCCATCAGGCTCCCTGCTTCTCCCTCTCCCGCTCCCCCTGCTTGTGTTCCCTCTCTCGCTGTGTCTCTCTCTGTCAAATAAATAAAATCTTAAAAAAAAAAGATAGTAGCATATATGATCATTTGATCACTCTCAAGTGCCCAGGTATTTTGGGGAAACACTTGAGTATATTTGAAGCCTCACCCCCTCCCTTCCCTACTAGAGGTAGCCCCCTACCAGGTCCCTGAGATCTATTTTCGCAGCCCCGCCCTCCACCATCAGTCGGCCCTTTCGACAGGTCTCCGACCTACCTAATCCAGAACTGCGCTACTCGTTCTTACCTCCACTCCGCCCCACTCTCAAATCTCACCAGAACTCGAAGTCTCCCTCATTTCGTCCATGGTCTGACCGCCACCCCTCTAACGCCTCGGCTCCTACAAACCTCGTAGGCTGTCGAAGGCTCCTCTTGTCCTTAGCTCCCAAGGTCTTCCCCACCGAGGGGAACTGCGCTTCCTGCAAAGATGGCCGCCCCCACGGTGCTCCTCTGTAACGGCTCCCGGGCGCCGCCATCTTCCCCAAAGGCTAACTAGAAAACCACCCGGCGACGCAGGCCTTGGATAGGGTCCGCCTCTGAAAACTTACTCATTACACCGCTGTAGCCAACAAGAAGGCGGAAAAGGCAAGGAGATACCCCAAATCGATTCCAATTTCTTGTTTCGGCGCCCGGCCGCAGCCGCCGCTTCAGCCTCTTAGGCCCAGGTCGCCGAGGTGGGCGTGGTCACGTGCGTCCTAGAGCCGCATCCGTGTCCAGAACTTCCGGAAACGCTGCGAGGTCGAAGACAAACCTGAAGCAGCCCTAGCAGGTGGGTGTCTCCAGAATGAGGCGCCTGTGAGGCCAGTAAGCTGCCTTTTTGCGGATTTGTTTTGCTTCGGTATCGGCCCTTCCGCGGTCTGTGTTATTAAGCGTATGAAGAACTTAACGGCCGAGGGCCCGACTGTCAGCGTTGGTTGTCGGTGTGAGTGATTCTACTTGTGGGGCCTTGTGACGAAGAACTGGAGTGGTATAGGTGTGTGTCAGCGAACGCGCTGTCTTGTCCAGGTTCACACTTCCCTGTGGGGCTCAGACACGGGGAAACCTGGGGAGAAGGGTGTTCGCAAATGGGCGTTTCTGGTGAAGATTTCAGACTTAAGGGGCGCCTGGGTGGCTCAGTCGGTTAAGAGTCTGCCTTGGCTCTCAGATCGTGGTCTCAGGATCCTGGGGTGAGGCCGGCGTCGGTCACCCCGCTCAGCGGGTAGTCCACTTCTTCCTCTCCCTCCGCCCCTCCCCCCTGCTTGTGTGCTCGCTCTCTTTAAATTTAATATTAAAAGATTTTAAATTTATTCATTTGAGAGAGACAGAGAGAAGGAGCGAGCACGTGAGAAACGGGGCGGGTCAGAGGGAGAGGGAGAAGACGACTCTCCGCTTAGCAGGGATGATCGATGCGGGGCTCGATCCCAGGACTCTGGGATCATGACTTGACCTGAAGGCAGACGCCTAACTGACTGAGCCACCAGGCTACCTTAAGGATATAAATTGCTCTCCATGCACTGCTTTAGTCTACTTCTTGCTAGTTTTGATGTTTAAAATTTTCTGTCATTCAGTGTGTTAGTGTTCTTTTGGTATGTAACAAATTACCCCAGACTTAGTGGTTTAAAACAACACACATTTATTGTCTCAGTTTCTACAGTTCACAAGTCCAGGCACAGTTTACCTGGGTCCTCTGCTCTGAGTCTCGCAAGGCCAGAATCATATTTCCCAGACTGTGCTGTCATTTGGAGGCTCAGCTGGGGAAGAATTTGCTTCCAAACTCCCTTAGGTTGTTGCAGAAATCATTTCGTTCCTGCTGTGTGATTGCAGAGCCCAACCTTTTTGCTGGCGCTAAGCTGGCAGGCCAACCTCAGGTCTTCAAGGCCCTCTTTGGTCCCTTGTTACATAGCCCTCTCCATAAGAAGTTCGCACCATGGCTGTTTGCTTCTGCAAAGCCAGCAAGAGAGAATCAAGCTCCGGTTGGCTAAGACATAGTCTTATATAATGTAACATAATTATGGGAGTGATATCACATCACCTTTGGTGTATTCTTTTGGCTGGAACGAAGTCACAGATCCCACCCATGCTCAAAGGGAGTGGATTATGCGGGGATGACACCCAAAAAACCAGAGATCATGGGGCCTACCCCTTTAAGTTTAAAGAATTTTCAAATTTTCATTGTGTTTTCTTTTTTGACCTGTTATTTAATTTATTTAATAATTTTCAAATATGTGAGGATTTTGCAGTTTGTTTTCTATTATTAATTTTTAACTTAGTTCATGACAGTTGGAGAACATGCTCTGTATTATTTCAGTCCTTTTAAATGAGTAGAGACTTGTCTTCTGGCCAAATATATGATGAATGTTTGTAAAAGTTTCACGTGTATTTGAAAAGTGTGCATGTGTTTTCTTGAGGGGTATTAGCATGACCCTTGAGTCATGTTTACTATTCACATTATTAACATATTCTTCATTCTTCTTAATTTTTTGTTTGCTCATCTTACCAGTGAGTAAGCGAGATATATTAAAATTTCTTACAACAAATGTGAATTTTCAGTTTTTCCCTGTAGTTGATTTTTGCCTTACATATTTTAAATTCATGTAGTTAATTGTTAGATAACTATGGTGAGAACCTTTTATCATTATGAAATACTCCTCTATCCTGTTATTTTTTCCCTTGAAGTCCTCTTTCTTTTGGTTAACGTTTTCATATTATATCTTTTACAGTCCTTTTAATCTTTCTGTATCCTTCAGTATTAGATGTAAAAATATTGAGAGGGCAAGGATGTTTTTATCTCTTCAAAGATAGGAATTTTTTCTTTTGCTTCTCCCAGGTGTTTATGAGTCCTAGCAATCCAAGTTCATATTTCCTTAAGGGATTGAGAATTTTTAGGCTCACCCAATGATTTGAAGTTGGGCTGCAGTCCACCTTTATTTTTAGGACACTGTCTTTGGGGTCTCAGGCCAAAAAGCTGGTGTTCCCAGGGCTTTGATCTTGGTAGATCCAGGACTCTTGGCTTGCATTCCTTTGACCCTGTCTTGGTCAAGATAAGCAAATAAGCACAGCTCAGTCCCAAAACCAACTCTTTGTTATTAGCAGGGACTCTCTGGTGAAAGTGGCCCCAAGTAAAGGAGCTACTTCTCTGCATTTGAGTTTTTCCCACATCTCAGTCCAGTTCTCTCAAAGGTGAAGGCTTGGTTAATTTATTTTCAGTATCATTTCTTATAGATATTTAAAAGTTAAATTTCCCTCTTTTACTTCAGTATTTCCTAGGTTTACATGCATTGTGCTTTCATTGCCATTTAATACTAAATAAGTCAGAGCTTTCATTTATATTGCTTTTTTATTATGTTCAGTTGGCCAACATATAATACATCATTAGTTTTAGATGTAGTGTTCAACCATCTATTACTTGCATATAACACCCAGTGCTCATCACAACACGTGTCCTCCTTAATACCCATCACCCGGCTTCTTCCACTCCTTCCCTTCTGAAACCCTCCGTTTGTTTCCCGGAGTCCTGAGTCTCTCATGGTTTGTCTCCCTCTCTGATTTCTTCCCATTCAGTTTTCCTTCCCTTCCCCTATGGTCCTCTGCACTATTCCTTATGTTGCACATATGCATGAAACCATATAATTGTCTTTCTCTGCTTGACTTATTTCACTTAGCATAATCCCCTCCAGTTCCCTCCATGTCAACGCAAATGATAGGTATTCATCCTTTCTGATGGCTGAGTAATATTACATTGTATATATGGACCACATCTTCTTTATCCATTCATCTGTTGAAGGGCATCTTGGCTCCTTCCACAGTTTGGCTATTGCAGACATTGCTGCTATGAACATTGGGGTGCATGTGCCCCTTCTTTTCACTACATCTGTGTCTTTGGGGTAAATACCTAGGAGTGCAATTGCTGGGTCATAGGGTAACTCTATTTTTAACTTTTTGAGGCACCCCTACACTGTTTTCCAAAGTGGCTGTCAACTTGTATTCCCACCAACAGTATAAGATGGTTCCCCTTTCTCCACATCCTTGCCAACATACGTAGTTTCCTGCCTTGTTAATTTTTGCCATTCTAACTGGTGTAAGGCAGTATCTTATTGTGGTTTTGATTTGTATTCCCTGATGGCTAGTGTTGTTGAACATTTTTTCATGTGTCTGTTAGCCATTTGTATGTCTTCTTTGGAGACGTGTCTGTTCATGTCTTCTGCCCATTTCTTGACTGGATTATTTGGTTTGGGGGTGTTGAGTTTGAGAAGTTCTTTATAGATCTTAGATACTAGTTCTTTATCCATAATGTCATTTGCAGATATCTTCTCCCATTCTGTAGGTTGCTTTTTAGTTTTGTTGACTGTTTCCTTTGCTGTGCAGAAGTTTTTATCTTGATGAGGTCCCAGAAGTTCATCTGTGCTTTTGTTTCCCTTGCCTTTGGAGACATATCTTGAAAGAAGTTGCTGTGGCCGAGGTCGAAGAGGTTGCTGCCTGTGTTCTCTAGGATTTTGATGGATTCCTGTCTCACATTGAGGTCTTTCATCCATTTTGAGTTTATCTTTGTACAGGTGTAAGAGAATGGTCCAGCTTCATTCTTCTGCATGAGGCTGTCCAATTTTCACAGCACCATTTATTGAAGAGACTGTCTTTTTTCCATTGGATATTCTCTCCTGCTTTGTCGAAAATTAGTTGATCATAGAGTTGAGGGTCCATTTCTGGAGACTCTATTCTGTTCCGTTGATCTATGTGTCTGTTTTTGTGCCAATACCATGCTGTCTTGATGATCACAGCTTGGAAATATAGCTTAAAGTCAGGCGTTGTGATGCCCCCAGCTTTGGTTTTCTTTTTCAACAATCCCCTGGTGATTCGGGGTCTTTTCTGGTTCCATACAAATTTTAGGATTGTTTGTTCCAGCTCTGTGAAAAATGTTGATGGTAATTTGATAGGCATTGCATTGAATGTGTAGATTACTCTGGGTAGTGTAGACATTTCCACAATGTTTATTCTTCCAATCCATGAGTATGGAATCTTTTTCCATCTCTTTGTGTCTTCCTCAATTTCTTTCATAAGTGTTCTGTATTTTCTAGAGTATAGATCCTTTACCTCTTTGGTTAGGTTTATTCCTAGGTACCTTATGGTTTTTGATGCAATTGTAAATGGAATCGATTCCCTTATTTCCCTTTCTTCCGTCACATTGTTAGTGTATAGAAATGCAGCTGATTTCTGTGCATTGATTTTGTATCCTGCCATGTTGCTAATTGCTGTATGAGTTCTAGCAATTTTGGGGTGGAGTCTTTTGGGTTTTCCAGATAAAGTATCATGTCATCTTCGAAGAGAGAGAGTTTGACTTCTTTTTTGCCAATTGAATATCTTTTATTTCTTTTTGTTGTTTGATTGCTGAAGCTAGGACTTCTAGTGCTATGTTGAACAACAGTGGTGAGAGTGGGCATCCCTGTTGTGTTCCTGACCTTAGGGGAAAAGCTCTCAGTTTTTCCCCATTGAGAATGATATTCTCTTTGGGCTTTTTTTTTTTTTTTTTTTAAAGATTTTATTTATTTATTTGAGACAGAATGAGAGAGAGAGAGAGAGCGCACATGAGAGGGGGGAGGGTCAGAGGGAGAAGCAGGCTCCCCGCCGAGCAGGGAGCCCGATGCGGGACTCGATCCAGGGACTCCAGGATCATGACCTGAGCCGAAGGCAGTCGCTTAACCAACTGAGCCACCCAGGCGCCCCGTCTTTGGGCTTTTTGTAAATGGCTTTTATGATATTGAGGTATGTTCCCTCTATCCCAGTACTTTGAAGAGTTGTTTTGTTTTGTTTTGTTTTTGTTAGAACAATTCAGCAAAATAAAATTCCGGTTTATTGTTGGACAACATTGTTTCACACATACATCAAACAGGCCAAAAAATAAAAAATAAACAGCAACTTCATAGACAAAAAAGGAAAAAAAGAAACCTTTTATGTTTGGCCTTTTTAACCATCTCATACAAACCAACTACTTATAGTACAGCTAAGTACATACACAAAAAATAGTTACTGGAATGCTCAGAATAAGATTTTTTGTTGTTTTTGCTTTTTTTTACAAGGTTTTTTTTCTCCTTTGAGATTATAATAACATGGTCACACCACAAGTAAAGTCAGAAGTAGGACAGAGAACGCTCCCAAGGCTGGTTTGGTGATCCGAGGTCATTAAAAATGGCTGACCCCATGGGGCGTTTGGGTGGCTCAGTCATTAAGCGTCTGCCTTGGCTCAGATCATGATCCCAGGGTCCTGGGATCGAGCCCCGCATCGGGCTCCCTGCTCCGCGGGAAGCCTGCTTCTTCCTCTCCCACTCCCCCTGCTTGTGTTCCCTCTCTCGCTGTGTCTCTCTCTGTCAGATAAATAAATAAAATCTTTAAAAAAATGGCTGACCCCTAACAATATGTACAAAAATGTAAAATGTAAATAAAAATACAAACAAATTTTCCTCTTTAAAGTACTTTTAAGAAAAAAAAGCAGGGCCTTGGAAGTTTTGGTTCTTTTTTCCTCCCCTGTTGCAAACTCACGTTGTGTTTTGGTTGGGTGGTGGAGAGCGTGTGTCATCTGCGGGTGGCACTGCCGGCGTTGGGCAGGCGGGAGGGACTCTCTACTTGAAGATGACCACGTTTAGATTCTGAGACGGGAAGTGGAGGGTGAAGAGGTCACGGTGGCCTTTTTTTGTTAAGTTTAACTTTTCCTTTTTTTGCCGTCTAGTCATCCTCATTAGTCTTCTGCTTCTTGGTGTCGACATCGTCATCCTCATCATCTTCAGCTGCCCGTTTATCCATAGCTGCCTCGGCCTCCTCATCTTCATCTCCATCTTCTTCCTCACCGTTACTTCCTCCTCCTCTTCCAACCCCCCTTCTTCCTCTTCTTCATCTACCTCATTGTCACCTCCTGCTCCCCATTTTCCTCATTAGCGTTGCCATTAGCAGGTGCATCTCTTCCATTCTCTGCCTCCTCCACAGCTCCTTCTTCTCCTTTAAGTCCTTGGTGATGATCTCAGAGCTGGTGTCCATGGCTGTATCTGACATGATGGGGCACCCCGGTGACCCGATGCAGCGGATTAAAAAAAAGCAAGAGTTCGAGGACGCTGGCGAGAAAGCTGCCGGAGTCCGCGGTGAAGGAGGAGGTGGGGCAGAGGTGGTTGCTTTGTGGAACTGGGAACCCAACAGGGAACAATGAATGCAAAGATGGCTTTTCAGAGCAGCCAGCGGGGCTGTACTTTGAAGAGTTTTAATCAGGAAAGGATGCTGTATTTTGTCAAATGCTTTTTTTGCAGCAATTGAGAGGATCATATGGTTCTTGTCTCTTGTTAATGTGATCTATCATGTTGATTGATTTGCGAATTTTTTTTTTTAAGATTTTATTTATTTATTTGAGAGAGAGAGAATGAGAGAGAGAGAACACATGAGAGGGGATAGGGTCAGAGGACGAAGCAGACTCCCTGCCGAGCAGGGAGCCCGATGCGGGACTTGATCCAGGGACTCCAGGATCATGACCTGAGCCGAAGGCAGTCGCTTAACCAACTGAGCCACCCAGGCGCCCCTGATTTGCGAATGTTGAACCACCCTTGCATCCCAGTAATAAACCCCACCTGGTGGTGGTGAATAGTCCTTTTAATGTAGTGTTGAATCCTATTGGCTAGGATCTTGTTGAGTATTTTGGCATCCGTGTTCATCAGGGATATTGGTCTGTAATTCTCCTTTTTGATGGGGTCTTTGTCTGGTTGTGGGATCAGGGTAATGCTGGCCTCACAGAATGAGTTTGGAAGTTTTCCTTCCATTTCTATTTTTCGAAACAGCTTCAGTAGAATAGGTATGATTTCTTCTTTAAATGTTTGGTAGAATTCCCCCGGGAACCCATCTGGCCCTAGACTCTTGTTTTTTGGGAGGTTTTGGATCACTGCTTCAATTTCATTACTGGTTATTGGTCTATTCAGTTTGTCAGTTTCTTCCTGTTTCAGTCTTGGTAGTTTATAAGTTTCCCAGAACGCATCCATTTCTTCCAGGTTGCTTAATTTGTTGGCATATAGTTGGTAATAATTTCTAGTAATTGTTTCTATTTCCTTGGTGTTAGTCGTGATCTCTTCCCTTTCATTCATGATTTTATTAATTTGGGTCCTTTCCCTTTTCTTTTGGATAAGTCTGGCGAGAGGTTTATCAATCTTATTAATTCTTTGAAAGAACCAGTTTCTAGTTTCGTTGATCTGTTCTAGTGTTCTTCTTGTTTCTCTTTCGTTGATTTCTGCTCTAATCTATATTATTTCTCTTCCCCTGCTTTGTTTAGGCCTTATTTGCTATTCTTTCTCCAGCTCCTTTAGGTGTAAGGTTAGCTTGTGCATTTGGGATTTTTCTAATTTTTTGAGAGAGGCTTGGATGGCGATATATTTCCCCCTTAGGACCGCCTTTGCAGTATACCATGGGTTTTGGACTGATGTGTTTTCATTCTCATTAGTTCCCATGAATTGTTTAAGTTCTTTAATTTCCTGGTTAACCCAATCATTCTTTAGCAGGATGCTCTTTAACTTCCAAGTGTTTGAGTTCCTTCCAAATTTTTTCTTGTGATTGAGTTCCAGTTTCAAAGCATTGTGGTCTGATAACATGCAGGAGATAATCTCAGTCTTTTGGTATTGGTTGAGACCTGATTTGTGACCCAGTATATGGTCTATTCTGGAGAAAGTTCTGTGTGCACTTGAGAAGAATGAGTATTCTGTTGTTTTAGGATGGAATGTTCTGTATCTATCTACGAAATCCATCTGGTCCAATGTGTCATTCAAAGCTCTTGTTTCTTTGTTGATCTTCTGCTCAGATGATCTGTCCATTGCTGTGAGTGGAGTGTTGGGGTCTCCTACTATTAATGTATTATTATCCATATGTTTTTTTATTTTGGTTATTAATTGGTTTATATAATTGGATGCTCCCATGTTGGGGGCATAAATATTTAAAATTGTTAGATCCTTTTGTTGGATAGACCCTTTAAGTATGATATAGTGTCCCTCTACATCTCTTACTATGGTCTTTGATTTAAAATCTAATCTGTCTGGTATGAGGATTGCTACCCCAGCTTTCTTTTGAGGTCCATCCCCTCACTTTCAATCTGGAGGTGTCTTTAGGTTCAAAATGAGTCTCTTGTAGACAGCATTTGGATGGGTACTGCTTTTTTATCCAATCTAAAACCCTGTGTCTCTTGATGGGAGTATTCAACCCATTCATGTTGAGAGTAACTATTGAAAGATATGAAGTTAGTGCCATTGTATTGCCTGTAAAGTCCCTGTTTCTATAGATTTTCTGTTTCTTTCTGGTCTGTGTGACTCTTGGGGTTTCTCTTCGCTACAGAATCCCCCTTAATATTTCTTGCAGGGTTGGCTTGGTGATCATGTATTCTTTCAGTTTCTGCCTGTCCTGAAAGCTCTTTATTTTTCCATCCATTCTATGACAGCCTTGCTGGATAAAGTATTCTTGGCTGCATGTTATTTTCACTTGGTACCCTGAATATGTCTTGCCAGCCCTTTCTGGCTTGCCAGGTTTCTATGGACAGGTCTGATGTTCCTCCATATGTAAGGAGCCTCCTCTCCCTGGTTAGTCTCAGGATTGTTTCCTTCGCTCTAAGATTTGCAAGCTTCACTATTATATGTTGGGGTGTTGATCTATTTTTATTGATTTTGGGAGGGGTCCTCTCTGCCTCTTGGACTCGAATGCTTGTTTCCTTCCCCGGATTATGGAAGTTCTCAGCTATGATTTGCTGAAATATACCTTCTATCCCTCTCTCTCCATCCCCTCAGGGATCCCAATAATTCTGATATTGGGACATTTCATTTCATCATTAATCTCTCCAATCCTTTTTTCATGTGCTACTAGCTGCCTATCTCTGTTTTCCTCAACTTCCTTCTTTTCCATCAGCTTATCTTCTAGATCACTTATTCTCTCTTCTGCCTCATTTACCCTGGCTGTTAAAGTATCCAGTTTGGACTGCATCTCATTCATAGCATTTTTAAATTTGGCCTTATTAGATTTCATTTCTGCCCTTAGAGATTCTATATTGTCACTGATGCTTTTTTCAAGCCTAACTATTGACTTCATGATTGCTATCCTAGGTTCTATCTCTGACATCTTGCTTATATCCATATCCATTAGTTCTGTGGCAGAAGACGTTGTCTCTGGTTCTTTTCTTTGTTGGAAGTTCCTCCTCCTAGTCATTCTGTTGAGGGATGGTTGAGTGAATGAACAGAGTCCAAAATATCAACCATGACCCAATCAAGATGCACCCTAGCCAAATCCAGAGTGGTTGGAAGCCACCACCGAAAAACAAAGCCAAAACGAAACACAAGAATAAAATTAAAAAATTTAAAAAAAAAAGAAAAAAGGAGGAGACTAACTCTCAGTGTGGGCAAAGCAGGGTGTTCCAGTTGTTCCTGGTTGAATTTTGGTCTGTGTGTTAGAGGACGCTACATCCCAAAATTACAAGGAAAGTAAATTGTATATATATATAAAGATAAAATTGAATAGGGTGAGAAAAGGACTAAAATGAAGCATATTATCTATAATACAGCTTTGAAAAAATACAAGTTAAAAAACAACTATGAAATATAAGTTGATATAATAAACATCTAGTTGAAATGAGAAAAAGTTAAAAAGAAAAAAACAGAAAAAGCATAAGAAAAAGAAAAAGAAAAAAAGAGAATTTTATCTGAAAACAAGTTGTGAGGCAACACCTGGAGCTCAATATACTATTTTCCCCTGACATTGGGATTTTACAGTCTTATAGGATCCATAGGGCTGTCATCGACCTTTTCTTCCAGACTGTCTTCTGGGGGACGGGCCTGCCATGCTGTTTCTCAGGTAACCCTGCCTGTGTGGAGTTTCCCCACTCTGTCAGGGGGATGGCCTCTGTGGAAACCGGTCTTCTCTGTGGCTTTTGTTCCCTGGAGGCTTTCTGCACCTCTTCAGAGGATCAGAGCAAAAATGGCTGCACCCAAACCTCTGGCCCAGAGCCGAAAACTCGCAGTCTGCTCTCTTTAATAAACCCTCCAGGACAGTCTCCACTTTTGTATTGTCACCGAAAACCACAGCCTCCCATGGTGTGCACCCATCGCAACTTTCCCAGAGGTAGTCCCAGGGGCCCAGGAGTGCCACTGTCCCTTATGATTCTAAAACCACATTTGGCCATGGGCTCGTGTGCACCTGAAGGTCCTGGATCATGTCTAGGTGCTACTCTAATGTCCTTTCTGGGCCACTGCTGCCCTGCGAGTTTTTGCCTGGTCAGGCACAGGTTCCAGACTTTTTCAGGCTGCTCAGGGAATGTGCGATTATTGACCAGCCTGGCTCATGGTTTATGGTGATCCGAGCTGAGAGTCCCTTCCTGGGCTCACTGACCATAACCTGCTTCCTGGCTCCACTGCTCGGGCACTCTACCGGTTTAGGCACCCTCTTTGTCGCTCTGTGGCTCCTTGTATCCCGAGACCACAATGCCCTACCTAGAATTCTGCCTTTTCATTTCCAGAGCCCCTTTCAGAAAGGGAAGTCTCTCACTAGAGCAGATTTCTAAGGGTTCTGATTTTGCGCTCTGGTGTTATATCAGTTTTCAGGAGCCAGCTTATGGAGGCTCCCTCCCCTTCTGTTTATCTTCCAATATCTCCCTAAAGATTCATGACTCCGTGTGTCCTGCCTTACAAAAAGCAGTCGCTTTTCTGCTTGTAGAGATCCAGATATATATTCTTACATCTCAGGCTGATTTCATGGGTGTTCAAAATGGTCTGATAGGTATCCAGCTAAACTCAGGGGACCAGTTGAAATGGGATCCTCTACTCCTCTGCCATCTTGCCTCCCCTCAGCTTTGCCTTTTAATGGTCAGCTTTACTATTTGCATTTGCTGTCTCAACCCAGTACTGTATGTCTCTCACTCCAGTTTAACTCTTGCTTTTTTTTATTGTTTGTTTCCTTTTAGTTTATTTTACCTTATAATTCCTGCTGCATAGGTTATGCATTTTAGCTTTTATTGTATGCACTGACTTAGAAGGCCATCTTTTTTATAATCTGTTGGAAATTCCCTTTATGTTTTTCAGAAATATTCCTGAGTTTATGTTATTTTAATAAGCAAAGTGGCTTGTTTTTATGTGGTCTTTCTACTTTCTATTCTAGCTTCCTTTGTTTTAAAACAGGAATAATTAATGGGGCGCCTGGGTGGCTCAGTTGGTTGAGCATCTGCCTTCGGCTCAGGTCATGATCCCAGGGTCCTGGGATCGAGCCCTGCATTGGGCTCCCTGCTCGGCGGGGAGTCTGTTTCTCCCTCTCCCTCTGCCTACTTGTGCTCTCTATCTCTCTGTCAAATAAATAAACAAAATCTTTAAAAAAAAAAAAAAAGTAAAACAGGAATAATTAAGGATGAAATAAAATACTGTATAGTGTTTGTTTATTAATTTATACATTATTTCCCTCCAATATTACTAGAAATTGTTATTACTAAAAGGCACTGTGACATATTTGATACCTGTGAGTTCCATATCTCTGTCCATGTTTTAACTATTACAAAGGCTGAGTCTCAGAGAAGTAGTGGTTTTTGTGAATCACTTAATTACTGCTAAGAGGTCCCTTAGCAAGTATATAGACTAACTGGGATTAAAACCAGGCATATTTTCCCCCAAATCTTATGTGCTTTCCAGTGTACTCCTTGGGTAAAACTCATACTGACTAGCAAGTTGATCTACCCTCATGTAGCCCCAGAACATGCTTGTAGAGGAAATATTGAGAGTATCTCAGAAGTGGTCATTGTGTTTTCGGGTTTTCTCAGCATCTTGGTGGAGCTCTTGGTATATACAGTGCTCAGAGGCCACCAGGATCCTCCTGCCTGCTCCATTCAGCTCTTGTCCTAGCAGCACTGGTTAGAGTCTACAGACGTGCCATTTTGGTTGAGTACTCAGAAGTGACTGTCATTAGTGTTCCACCTAAAGTGAATTTGCTCCTGAATCCATAGTTCCCAGCTTCCCATGAATGATAAATGAAGTGAGGAGGAGAGGTGTCATAGGACTAGGAATTCATCTTTTCCTAAGATACACTTGACTAGAGACCACTTACCACAGATTTGGACACAGCAAGGATTGTCGCTGGACAGAACAGCTGCAGAAGTTGCTTGCCCATATCAGAAGAACAGCAAAAAATGACCTAGTCCTAGGTCTTCATGTTCCGACTATCTCCTACTTTCTGTTCTTGGCTTTTCTGTTCTCCACTTTCTGTTCTTGACTTTTATTGTAACCCCCTCAATTTCATCCCTCTGAAAGCTGATGGTACTGGTTCTATGCTGGTGGTTCCCAGACTGACAAGTATTGTCACATTTGGCATGTACCCCCATATTTGCTTGCCCAGAATACCTCCCCTGTGTTGTTGTTCTTTCATTATGAAGATCAGAAATGGAAACTATCTTCATTCTCAAATAATTCCTATTTCCTTCCTCTTTATTTTTTTTTAAAATTTAAATATTTTAAAAATATTTTATTTATTCAGAGAGAAAGAATGCACAAGCCTGGGGAGGGGCAGAGGGAGAGGGAGAGAGAATCTCAAGCAGACACTGCTTGCTGCATGTGGAGCCTAATGTGGGGGGTTGATCCCATGACCCTGAGATCATGACCTGTGCCGAAATCAAGAGTCGAACATGAACAACTGAGTCACCCAGGCACCCCATTCCTTCCTTTTTTATACTAGCTGTTCTTATACCATTTATCCTGTAGCCCTGGCTATGGTTAATTTTTCTCCCTCTAAACGATATTTTTTATTTTTTTTTAAAGATTTTATTTATTTATTTGACAGAGAGAGAGAGACAGTGAGAGAGGGAACACAAGCAGGGGGAGTGGGAGAGGGAGAAGCAGGGCCCCCGCCGAGCAGGGTGCCTGATGCGCGGCTCAATCCCAGGACTCTGGGATCATGACCTGAGCCGAAGGCAGACGCCCAATGACTGAGCCACCCAGGCGCCCCTAAACTATATTTTTTAGACTAGTTTTAGATTTACAGAAAAACAATTGCGTAGATGATACAAAGAGTTCCCATATATCCCACATCCAGTTTCCAGTTAACATCTAACTTTAATGTGGTTCATTTGTTACATCCAGTTAACATCTAACATTAATGTGGTACATTTGTTACAATGAACACACTAATATTGTTACATTATCATTAACTAAAGTCTATACTTTTGTTTTTACCTAATGTCCCTTTTCTTTTCTAGGATTCCATCTGGGATGCCACATTACATTCAATCAGTGAGGGAAAGTCTCTCAGAAGTCGTTATCTCATTGTATATCAGGGAAGTCACTTTGTGGTAAAAGTCTTCAAGTGCAGCAAGTGTGGGAAAACTTTCTCCTAGCAAGCTACCTCACTAAACAGACATCCCACACATAGAGGTTGTGTGTGAATCTCACATGCTCACATCGGGTGAGAAACCCTATGAATGCAGAGACTGTGGAAAATCCTTTGCTCAGAAGTCATATCTCATCAGACATCACAGAATTCACCCAGGTAAGAAATACTGTTAGGATGGCCAGTGACACTGGTGGCAAAGAATTGCACAAGTGGAGCAATAAGGAAGACAGAATTTATTCACTCTCCAAGGGAGGAGAGGGGCCAGACATCTAGAAAAATGCTGGCCCTGAGTTTCTGTCAGGCTGGGGTTTTTAAGGTTGTGAGAGGGTTGCAGCTGCACCCACCGGGGGTGTGGGGGGAAGTTGACTCTTGGCCAGGTACAGCAGGAGGTGGCGGGTTTTTCAGAGGGCTCTGTCCAGCGCTCCCCTAGGTGTAGGTTGGGGTTAGTCTAGAGAAGAATATGTTTTGTAGTTGAGGTCTACTTTCCGAGAATGTAGGGCACCATGACCTAGAAAAACAGAGTTAGGGCCAAATGCAGACATCTGTGAGTTTTGTCTGTAAACATGGCTGGGGGTGGGGGGCTTTGAATAGATTCCTTTCAAGCACTATGAATGCAGCAAATGTGGCAAACCTTCATTGAGAAATCACACCTCGTTAAACATCAGAGAATGCATACTGGAGAAAAACCCTACAGATGCAGTGAATGTAGAAAAGCCTTCTCTCGTTCATGAGAAGTCATTAAACATCAGAGAATTCACACAGGAGAAAAAACTTATGGTTGCAGTGAATGTGGAAAAGCCTTCAAGAATACATAACACCTCATTTTCCATCAGAAAATTCAGGAGAAAAAACCCTATGACTGTAGTGAATGTGGAGAAGCCTTCAGTAAGAAATCAATCCTTAACCATCAGAGAACTCATGCAGGAGAGAAATCCCTTGGATGCAGTGAATGTGGGAAAGCCTTTATCAGAAAGTCACAGCTCATTATATATCAGAGAACTCATACAGGAGAAACCCTATGGATGCAAGGAACGTGGAAAAGGCTTCTGCCATAAATTTAGCCTCATTACACATCAGAAAATTCATCTTGGGGGGATGTGATGCAATGCAACACAAATGCAATGAATGTGAAAAAGCATTTTCCCAGAAGGCTCATTTCTGTATACATCAGAGATTTCACACAGGAGAGAAACCCTTTGAGTGACAGAAATGTGGGAAAGTATTTGGTCTACAGGTGAACGTCATTACTGATCAGAAAATTCACTTCGGGGACAAGCCTCTGAATTCAGTGACTCTGGAAATGTCTTTTCCAGCAAATGATTACTAAGGAATGCATTTTGGAATGGAAATGTGTAAATTTAATGAATTTAACTTCACTGAATTTCAGAGGCCTCAAACTGAGGAGAAACCTTATGAAGTGCTTTTATAATCTTATAAATTTAATTCATCGTGAAAAATGTATTTTCATCGAAAGCTTAGAAGGAAAATCCTGTTACAGATATGGCACATTGCTTTTGAAAAGATTATATAAAATATTCCACTACAAAGGGTAGACATGTTCATAGAAGATCACAACGCTTTTAAAATGTTATAAATGTGTGAGTAGTCCCTCAGATGTGTGTGGTTTGCTTTCCTGGCTATATTATATAACTTGAGTTTTATGTATTTGGAAAATATATCTGGGAAAATAACAGAGTATGTAATATGTACATGAGACCCCAATAACTTTTCACAATACACCAAAATACAAACAACATTCAAAAGATAACGTGACATTACATAACCGTAAGTCAAAAGATACGTTTTATTTCCTGGTGTTTGCTGGTTTATTTAAGTTGGATTCAGATATGGCTCTTTTATTTCCTATGAATTTTCATTTGGACAGTGCAGTCTGTGTAGCTTGGGGCGCCTGGGTGGCTCAGCTGGTTAAACATCCGACTCTTGATTTTGGCTCGGGTCATGGTCTCAGGGTGGTGAGATCTAGTCGCGCACTGGGATCCGTGTTCAGCATGGAGTTGCCTTGGGATTCTCTTTCTCCCTCTCCCTCTGCCCTCCCTCTAACCCTCTGTTCATGCATGTGTGTGCGTGCGTGCACGCACATGTGTGTGCACAGTAAATAAAATCTTTTTTAAAAATTAAAAAAAAAGTTACATGTAGCTGGATGGAGGGGTCATACTGAAAGAGCTGAGGCCTGGATTAGTCTAAAGCTGCTTCTGGGACCTGCCTGTTGTCTTAAATATTTTATGCAGCACCCACTGGAAGATAAGACTGGGAGTGGCATACAGAATGGTGGATAAAAACACTACCACCATAAAAGACTCAGGTAACATGCTGCTTGGATTCAATCCTAGTTTTACCACTTAGTAACTGTGGCCCTGGGCAAGTTATATGTCTTCTCTGTGCCTCAGTTTTCTCATCTGTGTAATGAGATAAATTCCCTTATCTCATGGGCTGTTGTGAGGTTTAAATAACTTGATGTTTGCAAAGCGTTTAGAACTGTGCCTGGAGCATTGTGTAAGTGGTAGATTGAATTATCATTATCATCTTTTGTCCTAAGGTGGCTTATCATTATCATCTTTTGTCCTAAGGTGGCTTATCATTATCATCTTTTGTCCTAAGGGTGGTCCAAAGCAACTGTTTTGGAATCTATTCTTCTGAAACCAGGGGTAGTTCATGACAGTTAGCAAAATCAATTTGTTGGCTTAGCAGAGTGTCCACTTCCTCTCCAGAATTTTTTAACATATTTAAAAGAGTATGGGTAGACTGAATACCATCTCAATATTTAATGGTAAAATATTATCACACGCCCCCAAATGCATCCATTTTGTAAGCAGAAAGAGTTAGGGGTCCCCAGAAAAAGACCAGATACAGTTTTGGTTTGTTTGTTTGTTTGTTTGTTTGTTTTGACATTTAGAGAAGTTGTTTTAGGCCCCCAGCTATTTTCTGTAATCTCTGCCGTACTTGCTTTAGCACACTTGTTGCAGAACTTCCTAGGAGGTGTCTGGATTACAAAGGAATGCAAAAAATTCAGTAGTTTATGATTTTAAGGGAAAACAAAGGTAGTGCATAAACTAAGTCTTTTGTCTAACCATATAAGAGAAAATCAGTGGTAAAAAAACTCCCAGTGCTGGGATGCCTAGGTGGCTCAATCTCAGGATTCTGGGATCAAGCCCTGAGTCTGTCTCCCTGCTCAGTGGGGATTCTGCTTCTCCCTCTCCCCCTGCCCTGCTCCTCCCCCTCCTCGTGCATGCTCTCACTCTCTGTCTCTCTCAAATAAATAAATAAAATTTAAAATAAATAAAATCTTAAAAAAAAACAAACCTCCCAGTGCTGTTTCAAAAGTAAGCTAGGCCCTGCACTCTTTATCTGAGATGTTGAGTCCAAGACTCCATCCAGTTTATACTAGCTTTTGGAGCATGCACATAGCCCCTTCCCCTTGTCTGACATTTAGCTCTGCTTCATTATAATGTTAAAATCTCTGCCCAAGGAGGAGCACAAACCTCATTAACGTAACATACAATGTACGTATAAGCCGGTTTCCTTAGGATGCACGCATGACCTTATGCCCATCTCTATGTAGGATGACAAAACTCCCCTTTCTGAATATGCATCCTAACCCTAAATGAAAGAAATGAATTCCCCTATGCTTGTGGGGTCACATCTTTGGGAGTTATTCCTTGTGATCTCCTTATTTGCTGTAAATAAAGCTTCCTTTGTGACAATTCCACCTGGTATAGTTTCTATCTGTAACTCACCAAGGAGGTAATGCACTAGTTCAGTTACAACTGGAGATCTGGGGAATCAGTGCTTGGGGACTCTTTGGGGGGAGTTCACTGATGATGGGGGTTTCTGTGAGAGGGCATTAGTGGGAAGGTCTGTGAAAGGATGGGTTGGTGTTTTCCTTACACTTTCAAAAAATATAAATCACCTGCATGCGCCAGGCAGAGCACGTTGCTCAACTGGAGAAGTGGTGATGCTCCGCTGATAGAACCAAGAGCCAGCTGCAGGTGGTTAGTTACAATCGCCTTTGCCCAAGTGGAACAACTTTGGACTGTGGCCCAGGAAGAAGGATGGTTTTACCAAAGCTGGCACATTATTTTTTTTTTTTTAAAGATTTATTTATTTATTTTAGAGCGAGAGAGCGAGCACGGGGGAAGGGCAGAAGGAGAGGGAGAGAGTCTTAAGCAGACTGTGCACTGAGCACGGAGCTGGACACAGGGCTTGATCTCACAACCCTTAGACCTGAGATCATGACCTGAGCGAAACCAAGAGTCCCACACTTAACCCACTGTGCAACCGAGGGGCCCCAAGCTGGCACATTTCTTAAAAGAGCCCTTCCAAGGGCAAGTCGCAGGCAGGGCCCAGCCATGTTGTCTCACAGGCGTAGGTGAGAAATCTGGGTCCCAGAGGTCCCCATGGGCTCTCCGAACCAGTGCTGCGCCTGCGCATCAGGGGAGAGGGTAGACGAGCTGTAGCGGGGCAGGCAGCCAAAGGTGCCTGATGGGCTGGGAGATGCTGCGCTTGTGCTCAGGTCCCAGCAGAACCTGGGGAAGCCCTGTGGTGAGGCCCATGTCTTGAACTGGGAATTGGGTCTTGAGGAGGAGGCCTGGGCAGGCACAGTGACTATGGGCCCAGGGGATTCACCTCTGAGGGCCCTGGGTGGTCTCTGATTCAGAGTTAGAGGTGGACCAAAGATAAACAATGTCCCCAGATTAGAGCACGGGTTCTTGGAAGTTTATGAGGGAGTCTCAGTGCGTCTGGGGGACAGGGAGTGTGACGATAAAGGGAGAATTTCTGGTGTGAGGATGGGAGGACTGTTTGACAAATGCTAGGCCTATACATTAAAAAGTGACATTTACTGTATGTACATTAAATGTAAATTTAACAAAGTTTTTACAAAGGAATACAGTACTAATACACGCTATAGTGTGAAAGCACCTTGGAAACATTGTGCGAAGTCAGTCACAAAAGATGATATATTCTGTTTGTATGATTTATAGGAAATGGCCCAAGTGGGCAAATGTGTAGAAACAGAAAGTAGGTTTTTTTTTTTTTTTTTTTTTTTAAGATTTTATTTATTTATTTGAGAGAGAGAGAATGAGAGAGAGAGCACATGAGAGGGGGGAGGGTCAGAGGGAGGAGCAGACTCCCCGCAGAGCAGGGAGCCCGATGCGGGACTCGATCCCGGGACTCCAGGATCATGACCTGAGCCGAAGGCAGTCGCTTAACCAACTGAGCCACCCAGGCGCCCCAGAAAGTAGGTTTATGTTGCCCAGAGTTGGGAGGAATGAGGCTACTTTGGGTGATGGCTGAAGGCTATAACGTTTTATTTTGTTTGGTTTTTACTTTATTTTTTATAAGGTTTTTTTTATGTGGTGATAAAAATATTTAAAAATTGGTTGTGTATTAATATTAATATTAATATTAATATTAATATTAATATTAATGTGTACAGCTCTGTGATAAAATGATTGAAACCACTGGGCACTGTAGGAAGGTAAATTGTACGTGAATTGTACCACAATGCTGTTGCAGAGCTGTTACAAAAAAGATAAGAAAGCTAGAGTGCCTAGTTTAAAATCTTACAAAGTAAACTTCAGAAAAAGTAGTAGATAGGAGAAGGGAGTTTACACTTTGATTAAAGGATCAACTTACCAGGAAGTCATAACAATCCTGAATGCATCTACCATCAGAGCTTTAAAATTTGTGAGGGCAGTGAAAAGAGAAATACGGAAACCCACAATTATGTTTGGAGATATCAACACTCGTTCATCAGTCATTTATGGGGCAAGTGCACAGAAGATCAGCAAGGATATGGAAAACTTAAATTTTTTTTTAAGATTTTATTTATTTGAGAGAGAGTGAGAGAGCGCATGCACAAGTGTGGGGGAGGGGCAGAGAGAGAGGGAGAAGCAGGCTCCTGGCTGAGCAGGGAGCCGAGTGTGGAGCTCAATCCCAGGACCTCAGGATCGTGAGCCAAGGTGGAGGCAGACACTTAACTGACTGAGCCACCCAGGTGCCCCAGGGATATGGAAAATTGAGAAATGCTATCAGTCACCGTGACCTAAATGGAACACTACTCCACAATAGCAGATACACATTCTTTTCAAGCACACATGAAATACTCAACAAGAGGGGCGCCTGGGTGGCTCAGTTGGTTAAGCGACTGCCTTTGGCTCAGGTCATGATCCTGGAGTCCCGGGATCGAGTCCCGCATCGGGCTCCCTGCTCAGCGAGGAGCCTGCTTCTCCCTCTGACCCTCCCCCCTCTCATGTACTCTCTCTCATTCTCGCTCTCTCAAATAAATAAATAAATCTTTAAAAAAAAAAAAAAAAAAAAGAAATACTCAACAAGATAGACCAAATTCTGAGACATAAGGCAAATCTAAACCAAGGAATGAAATTACACAATCTCTGACCATAATGGAATGAAGCTAGACATCAGTAGCAAAAAGGTATTAGGAAATTCTCCTAAATAATCTAAACTCAGAAAACACACTTCTTAATAAACAGCCCAAGTGGAAGTCTCAAGTCAGATGCTACCTTGAACTGCTTTAATAAAAATGGTATATGTCCAAATTTGTGGGATGCAGCTAAAGCAGTGCTTACAGGGAAACAAAGCATTCTTCCATGGATTTTGTTTTCTATACCTTTGTTAAACTCCCTTATTAATTTTAGGAGTTTTTATTATTTATTTTCAAAGAAACAATCTATTTTCTGTCAATCTTTTTTTTCCTGATTTTTTTTGGTAATTTTATTTCCTATAGAGCTGAGAAAGGGGCAGATCTCCAAAAAAGTGTGCAGTTAACTGAATTCAGAATTATATTTTATATTATATATTATATATCATCAATCTTATTTCCTTTTTTTTATGTTTTGTTAGTCACCATACAGTACATGATTACTTTTTGATGTAGTGTTCCATGATTCATTGTTTGCGTAGAACACCCAGTGCTCCGTGCAATACGTGCCCTCCTTAATACCCATCACTGGGCTAACCCATCCCCCATCCCCTCCCTAAAACCCTCAGTTTGTTTCTCGTCAATCTTATTTCAATTTCGTTTAACAGATTGTGCAGGAACAGCCTCAGGCCACTCCGTGGTTGTCCCTATCCATTCAGTGGCCTGAGCAGTGGGAGCTGCACCCCAGTCTTCAGCATTGGGCTGAGCACTCCAGTCTTCAGTAGGGAACTGCTGAAAAGGCACAGAGGCACCTGCCCACCTACAGAGCAGGTCTGGGACCACCACAGAGCAGCAGTGAACTCGGGAGCCGGAGCAGTCCATTCACCCTGAAATTCTTCTTTGGTTAGTAGCTTTACTTTTAAATTCCATCAAGTTTTCTATGTAGATGACTTTGTCATTTGTGAATGAAGTGAGTGTTACTTCTTTTCCAACTAGAGGCCTTTTATTTTTTTTCTTCCATGATTGCACTGACTAGCACAACCAGAACAATGTTGAAAAGAAATGGAGAGGAATCCTTTTTTTTTTTTTTTAACTTTTTATTACAGTTATTTATTTATTTTCTTTTTTTGAATTATTTAAAAGATTATGCATTTTTCTTGGTGTCATGAAATTGTTATTTTGATCCTAATATTAGGGCAGAGCATTCAGTATTTCATCATTAAATATGTTAGGTGTAGGTTTTCATCAGTCTTCTTTATGAGGTTGAGGAAGTTCCCTTCTATTCCTGGTTGGCTGAGAGTTTTTTTCAGAAATGGATGTTGGAGTTTGTCAAAAGCTTTTTGCGTATCTATTGAGATGATCATGAGACTTTCCATTTTTCTTTTTTAATATGATCAATTGCATGGATTGAGTTTTCAATATTCTGATCCTGCATTCCTAGGATAAAGTGGTTTTCATCAAAGATGTCTTATCTTTTAAAATACATTGTGGCATATTTTTCACTAACATTTGGTTAATGAGAGATCTAATCTATAGATTTCTTGAAATGGCTTTGGTGTCAGTTAATGCTAGATTCATAGAGTAAGTCAGGAAATGTACCTTCCTCTTTAGATTTGGTAAGAGTTTGGTAGAATTGGTCTGAGTCTCAAATCCTTCTTCCCACCTGGTCAGGCAGTGAGATCTACATGCCCTGATTCAGCCAAGGTTGTTCTGACAGACTAGCTGAACAGATCTGAGCCCTCAGAGTCCCTGCCGGGACCACCCACACATACCAGGTCAATCTTTCTCTGACCACTGTGCGCCAAGGCTGGTTTTCAGATCTCAGAGCTTGCTGCAAGAGCAAAATCCAGCCTGGCACACACCTGACTTCACTTGGACACCCTGGGGAAACATGATCAGTTAAGAGGAATTGGGGGATCATAATTTCTTTTTTTTTAATTATGTTCAATTAGTCAACGTATAATACATCATTAGTTTTTGATGTAGCGTTCGATTCATTAGTTGCGTATAACACCCAGTGCTCATCACCACACGGGCCCTCCTTAATGCCCATCACCCTGTCACCCCATCCCCCAACCCCCCCCTTCTGTAACCCTCAGTTTGTTTCTCAGAGTCCAGAGTCTTTCATGGTTTGTTTCCCTCTCTGATTTCCCATTCAGTTTTCCCTCCCTTCCCCTGTGGTCCTCCGCACTATTCTTTATGTTCCACATATAAGTGAAACCATATGATAATTGTCTTTCTCTGCTTGACTTATTTCACCTAGCATAATCTCCTCCAGTTCCTTCCATGTTGATGCAAATGACAGGTATTCATCCTTTCTGATGGCTGAGTAATATTACATTGTATATGTGAACCACATCTTTATCCATTCGTCTGTTGAAGGGCATCTTGGCTCTTTCCACAGTTTGGCTATTGCGGACATTGCTGCTATGAACATTGGGGTGCACGTGCCCCTTCTTTTCACTACATCTGTGTCTTTGGGGTAAATACCTAGTAGTGCAATTGCTGGGTCATAGGGTAGCTCTATTTTTAACTTTTTGAGGAACCTCCATACTGTTTTCCAGAGTGGCTGTACCAACTTGCATTCCCACCAACAGTGTAGGAGGGTTCCCCTTTCCCCACATCCTTGCCAACATTTGCTGTTTCCTGCCTTGATAATTTTTGCCATTCTAACTGGTGTAAGGTGGTATCTCAATGTGGTTTTGATTTGAATTTCCCTGATGGCTAATGAACATTGTTTTCATGTGTCTGTTAGCCATTTGTATGTCTTCTTTGGAGAAGTGTCTGTTCATGTCTTCTGCCCATTTTTTGACTTGATTATTTTTTGGGTGTTGAGTTTGAGAAGCTGATATCTTGGATATCAGCCCTTTGTCTGTAGTGTTATTTGCAAATATCTTCTCCCATTCTGTGGGTTGCCTCTTTGTTTTGTTGACCGTTTCCTTTGCTGTGCAGAAGCTTTTTATCTTGATGAAGTCCCAAAAGTTCATTTTTGCTTTTGTTTCACTTGCCTTTGGAGAAGTGAAGCTTATACCCAAGTTCATATGTCACAGTTTCGGAGGATGAAAATCTGAGATCAGGGTGCCAGTGTGGTCGGCGAGGCCCTTCCTGTGGGTTGCAGCCTTCTGGGATCTTCACAAGGTGGGAGGAGCGAGGGAGCTCTCAGGCCTCTTTGTAACGGGCCCCAATCCCACTCATGGGGCAGAGCCTCCCAATCAGTTCCCAAAGGCCCCACCTCCAAATGTCATCGCCTTGGGAGTTAGGTCTCACTATATGAAATTTGAGGGGACACAAAGAGGCCATAGCTGGACCCTTTGGAACAAGTTCAACACCAGCTGTTTCTGCGTCACAATGTAACAGGCATTGTGGCGCTCCAGGCTTGTGCTTCCCATCCCGGAAGGGCCAGAGGGGAGTTTCCGTCAGGGTGAGGTGTAGGTAGGGAAGTGTTACTGGGACCCAGGGCCTTTCATGTGCCACCAGTGGGGTGGGGGGTAATTGAGGGGAGTAAGGATTTAGGTCAACCTCTGACATACCAGGTTCTCAGAACGTATGTGATATTCTGTCCGTTGGCAAGTTAGAGGCCTGAGTCTCAGTTGCCCTGTCTCAGGGCTATCACCTCTCTGCCAGTAGGGGTGGCTGACATAACCTGACCAAATTCAGAGTCCTGTTTCCCAGTGAAAATTCACTGGAACTCTATGGGAAGGTGCACAGTGCTCATTCCCTCCAACAGTGAAGGAAAACCCTTGTCTCTTTGGCTTCCCATCATGTAAAAGGGGGCCCAGCCCCTACTGGACTCCTGGCATATGGGAGATGGCACAAGTCTCTGTGAGGGATGAGTCTGTCCTTTGGAGCCTTTGGCAAAGGGAGGAAGCCTCCACCTGGAAACCCCACTTGGTGTATGGATTTGGGACCTCCTGACACAACTAACAGGTGTGCCCTTTTAAAATAGCAGTGATTAAAACCCAAACTAAATAAAGTTTTTTACAAAAGAGTGATTAGCTCATTAGGGAGCTCTCCTCAAAATTGACCCTTAGATGTGTTGTGAGTGTGATGAGGGACCAGAAGGCAAGCTGAGAACAAAGCACAAGCTGACACCCCACAAATTGAACCCTACAAGCACTGGCCTTTGGGAGTTGCCATAGTAACAGAGAGACGCTAAGTTAATGTGGTCCTTGGGGCCTCCCTCAGGCTGCGTGGAGTGGTATAAGAGAATCCCACAGGCTGGGTAGCTTATACCCAAATTCATATCTCAGACTCACCCTACCCCACTGGTGGCACATGAAAGGCCCTGTGTCCCAGTAACACTTCTCTACCTGCACCTCACCCTGACTGGGACAATCCTTGCTGTCCTAAAGCTAAGGGAAGGAAAAACAAATGGTTAATTATAGAGATTATAGTCCTGCAAGACGTGAGTCTCAGTTTACAAATGTCTTAGAGATTTACAAGAAAAAAGCATTCTTACCAATAACCTAACTTCCAGAAGGAAGTGTCTTAATATTAATGCTTTGCTAGAGGGAAAAACCACCTTAACTTGACAATGGCAAGTCCTCCAATATCTTGTAGGTCCTCTTTAGCGTATGAAATTTCTTTTGAAAACCTCCCTTTTCTTTACCTCCCCCAACTCCCAAGAATATAATAGTCACCCCTCACAGTCCAGGTGCAGCAGCCCTTTCTGCCCATGGGTCCCGTCCCCGCGCTTTAATAAAATCACCTTTTTGCATCAAAGATGTCTCAAGAATTCTTTCTTGGCCATCGGCTCCGGACCTCACCAACATTCAAAAACTACATCAGCTCTCTGGCCTGATATTCCAGTTTTGGAATGAGTCAACATGGACTCGATTTTAACAGGGTAGGAAGGGCCCCAAAAGTCCCGTGTCCCATAGAAAGTGCATATTCAAGAATGAAGGCTGACTCTTTCCAGCAGCATCTCAGCTTGACAGGAATAAGTGGTACCTATCCCTTCACAGGAAATTTTAAGCTCCACATTGTAGCCAAAGCCACTGGTCCTAGGAACCCTCATGCATGGCCCTGATCACTGATGGTTTAGGTCAGCTGAAACCTAATGGTGTCCCCTGGGCCACTGGGTCTGGTTAGTCTCATGCCACCTCTGCAGAACCGAAATCAGAGGCAGGTCCTTCCTTCATTGTCACATCTCAGAAACCTGGGCTGCTGCCAAGGGTCCAGCTGTTCAGTATGTTATTTGGAAAACTATGGACCTGCAGATTAAGGACCCCCTCCATCCACTGCCTTCTTGGGCTATGTACTGTGGAAACCAATTGCAGTGCTGAAATACTTGTCTGGGTCACTCATTTAGATGCCTATGGTAAGGGTCTGTTCTTCACAGAGACTGACCAGAATCAAGCTGCTGATTGAGCCTGTTTCTGACGCAAGAGGTATCTCTGCATGGCCCACTTGTGACACCCACCCCCCCCAGCATTACTGAGGTATATTTGAGAAATAAAATCGTATGATACTTAAAATGCACCCTTAGCTATGAAGACCCATAGTCTCAGTGAGCTGGTAGGGTGGTGGGGAGATCTTGGGCACATGGAGGTCAAGAATTGAAATATGCAACACCCCCACCGTTCCCTTTTTACAGGGAGCAGCAGTTTCCTAAGTGGAGTGGTGAGGGGTGTTTGGAAAAGAAACTTGGGTTGTTCAGATGTGTCCAGGAGTCCTAGCTCAGCCTTGCCCTTCAAGAGGTGCAACGAAGGGGGAAGAATCATCCCAGGCCTTCCCTTCCCCATCCCCAACTCCCTCTGTTAAGGTGGTCCTCAGAGGTGGGTGGGGGACTTTGCAGAAGGTGGTCCTCAGAGGTGGGTGGGGGACTTTGATTGAGGCTTGGAACAGAGATTAGTCAGAGGCAACAGTGCTCCCACTCTGTGTGAGGAGACGGACTCCTTCGCATGGTCACAGTGCCAGCCCTAGGGATGGATTTTCTGAGACAGAGACAGACAGACACGCGGGGTTGTGATGGTGGTGGTTGTATGTGGTTCTGGGGGCTGGAGGACCAAGGCTGAAGAGAAGCAGTGAAGGGGAGACATTTATGCAGAGATCTGAGCATTAAATAGGAACTGCTCTCCAAGTAAAGGGATGGTTTGGATAAATGCTGTTTGACGTGAAAAAGCATGATGTCGTGAGAGGACACGAATTTTCCAGGACCGCTGACGTGTAAAACGGGGAGTGGAAGATGTGCCTAAACCCGGTTTAGGAACCAGATCCACAAGGGCCTTGAATATCAGCCCGAGGGCTTTGAGTTTCATCCAGAGTAAGGCAAGTCACCACCCTTCTTTGGGCCTCCGCATAATAAGGCAAAAACCAAAGGCTCACTCCCGTCTCCTCCCTCACAAAGTTGCCGCTAATAGGCCCACCAGCCACCAGGACACTGGAGCAGGAGCCAAAACTTGCAGGCTGTCTGGGTACCCCCCACATGACGTCATGCAATCCGAGCAACGCATGCGCAGAAGCTTTGTGCCGGACTCGCCAGAGGGCGGGTTTTGCCTCCTTTGAATCCCTCCGTTTATTGGCTAGGAACAACTGCTCGTCTCGCTCGTTGTTAGCGGCGACGTAGGCGGGTACAATCTTGGTCTCTAAGATACCGCGTACTTCCGTTTCCTTCCCCTCTCCGCTGTACTGAGGCAGCCTGACCTCAATGCCTTCGACCAATGGCAAATGGGCGGTGGGCGGGGCCTCGTTTGTCCGGACCAACGAAATGCGGGTTTGGCCCGGCGTAGCGCGGCCAATGACCGTGGGGCAGCCCCTGTAAAGTGGCTCGGGCGCCCCCACGCTCGTCTTTCGTCCTCTTTCCAGCCCTACCCCTCCCTGCCCCCGTTTCAGCACGGCGCCGGCCGCAGCCTGACAGGGACGGGACGGAGCCAAGATGGCGGCCGCCGACGGCGACGACTCGCTGTACCCCATCGCGGTGTTGATAGACGAGCTTCGCAACGAGGATGTTCAGGTCCGGAGGCCCCGGGGGTCTTGGGGAATACGGGAAGGGGTAATGGGGGCACGGACGGCCCTCGCGGACAAGGCTCAGTGTTCGCTGGGAGTGGCGGAAGGGGGCGGCGGCCAATCAGCGCCCAGCTCTCACGTCTCCGGGACCCCAGACTGGATGAGGCGGCGCCCGGGATTGGGTATTAGCCCACCCGAGGGCGGGAGGCAGGCCACCCCGGAGGGGTCCCGGGCCTGCCAAGTGCGCGCGGCGGCCCGGGTCCAGGGAAGCCGCGACCGGGGAAGGGGTCGGGCCACTGGGTGGGGCAGAGGGAAGGGCTCGGTGATTGGCGGCTGCCGCTGAATGGCCCCTTGGGGATGGGGGCGCGCGGCTTGCTCCGAGTGGGGGAGGGGCCCTGGTAGGTTTTCTCCTTACTCTGCTCCGGCGGCTGGGCCTCCGCACTGTGGGGTGAACTTTCTAAATGGGGACTGAGCGATGACAGCTGCCTTTCCCAGCTCCTGCTCTCCCTTCCTCTTCAGTTTTCGTGTAGATTCCCGAAGGGGAGGGGCGACGAAAACACTCCATTCCCAAGGGGGCAACTAGCCAAATCTAAACGCGGATTTAGGTGGAAATTCTCCCCCCTTCTGGGATCCTGCCGAGCTGCGGGTGGGCAGTTTACTAAACAGCCTAACACGTTTCTGGTGAGACGGGGGCCCGGCTGAGCCGCGCCGGCGAATGGTTGAGAAGACTGAGGACTCCAGGGTTTGTCCATCCCAGCTCCACCTCCCCCCCGCCGTGTGACCTTGTGCAAATTACTTCACCGCTCTGGGCCTGTTTTCCCTGAAATGCGGGCTAATAATAGTTTAGACCTCCCTGGGTGGTTGTGATGGACTAGATGAGTTAAGACTGCAAGTAAAATAGAACGGTGCCTAGTTGTTACATAAAGGCCCAGTAAATGTTAGCGGCAGTTACTGGGAGTAGTAATCGAAGAGCTCCCATTCCACTTATAGGGGCCTCAATTTCTGTTTATGAGATTGAGCGGACGGCACTGGGCCCAGCCTCTGCAGTTCGAGGTACATCACTGGTTGTGGAGTCAGACAGACTGCTGTTGTACTCCTGGCGCTTCTACTTCTTGCTAATTGACATGGGCAAGTTGGTTAATCTCCTTAGTCCTTGGCTTTCCTCTTCTCTCAAATGGAGGTAATTATCTAGTTCATAGGGCTCTTGTGTGAATTCGTTTGTTCAGTAAACACTTGCCACCTATCAGTTACGGTGCTGAGGATATAATGGTGACACCAGTTGTTATTCAGGAGGCACCAGCTGTGAAACAGCTGAATACATTATTAACAGGTGTGAGATGTGGGAAGACAACAACAGGGTATTGTGATGGTGAATCAGTATTTATTGGGCCTCAGCTCTGAGTAGGGCATTATTTTAGGCACAGGTATACAACAGGGAACAAAAACTAGTGGCCTCATGGAGCTTTATGTTGCAGTGTGGGGAAACTGACGATAAGACAATTAAGTTAAAATGTATACTATGTAAGATGGCAATAAGTGCTTTGGAGAAAAATGAAGCAGGGATGTGGAGGACAGGAAAGTGTTACGAGTTTAGATAGGATGGCTAGGAAGGCCTTATTGCGAAGGGGACATTTGAGCAGAGATGTGAAATGAGGAGCAGGCCCTCATAGATATCTGGGGAATAGCATTCCAGGTAAAGGAAGCGAGTGCAAAGGTCCTGAGGCAGCAATATGCAATGCATGCTCTGTGAACTGCAGGAAGCCAGTGTGACTGGAGCCAAGAGAATGAGCCGTTGGTGTTGGGAAATGAAAATGAAAGGGGCTATGACTCAGAAGGATCTTGTGAGCAGTCACTTAAACCAGGTGTTGCCACATCATTGAGCACGATTCAAGAAGGAGTTCTTGAGATGTTTTACAGTGCAACTTGACAAGTTTATTTAGTAGCATGGGGACCTGTGGGTAGAAGGAGCTGTACTTCTGCTGTATGAAGCCAGTGGTTATATGCTTAGTGCTCAAGGGGCAGCGGACGTGCAGGGAGTATTAGATCATAAATGTTTTCTTTGGATTTCTACTCGTAAAACTACTTTCACAAGGTTTCTCTGGTGCTTGTCATTTAGCTTGGTATTAACTCTTGGTGAGATGTATAGGCAGTCCTGAGACCCTTTAAGAACGTAGCAAACAGCTCGTATTTGATCCTTACTGAAACTATGCAGGCTATACGTCAGCCTTCTGGGCTAAAGGTGAACATTTTCCTGCTGCTTTCCCTCATCACAGGGATTGGCAAATGGCCAGGGGTGGCCCTTTGCGTTTTTATTTTTTAATAAATTATTATTTGAAAACACAGACCCTTTCATTTACATATTATCCATAGCTGCTTTTGTGACACAACAGCAGGGTAGAATTGAGTAGCTGCAACAGAGACCGTTTGGCCCCTTAAAGCCTATAGTATTTACTACCTAGTTCTTTACAGTAGAGAGAATGCCAGCCTTTGACTTAAGGCACCTCTGTATTAAATCCCATTCTCTCTCTTCCCCACCCTACCCACCTCCCTGCCCCCAAAGTGGCCCATGTTATCAGGTCCTTACAAACCTTGGTAGTAATGTGCTGTTCAGTGTGGTAGCCACTTTGTGGCTATTGAACACATGAAATGTGGCTAGATTGAGTTGAGATGTACTTGTAAATAAAATACATACCAGATTTCAAAGACATGCTATGGAGAGTGTTAAACGTCTCAGTGAAGCTTTTCATCTTGATTACCCGTTGAAATGATAAAAATTTTGGGTTGAATAAAATACATTAAGATTAATTTTGTATGCGTATTACTTTTTTTAAATGTTACCAGAAAATATAAACTTACATGTATGGCTTGCATTTATTGTCTGCATTATATTTCTTTTTTTTTTTGGTCTGCATTTTTTTTCTATTGGGTTTTTATTTTTTTAAACACTAAATATTTTGTTCTACAACTTGCACTTTTTGCTTAGTATTTCTTCCGTATCTTTTCATGCAGGTGCATACAGATCTGTGTTTAAAAGGAGTTTGAACATTTTCCCAAGAATCAGAGACCAAATCTCAGAGATTGCATCTGTGCCCATGTGTGTGGGCTTTCTGAGGACAGGGCTTGGCTCTGATTCATCTCTTAGGATTCAGTGGCTCAGTACAGGCCTCAGAATTGAGGAGCTCAGAAAGGGTTGAATAAAAATAACAGCTGGTATCTGTTGGGTGCTTGCTCTAAGCTAACTGCTACAAAGGGCAGTACATTTACGAGCTTCCTGAATTCTCAGCCACCCTCTGAAGTAGGTCCTGTGCATACCTACGTTTTCCTGATGAGGAAATGAAGCACAGCATAGTATGTAACTTGGCCAAATTCATGCAGCTGAGAAGTGGAGGACCCAGGAAAGGTTCCCAAAGGAAGTGTAAGACCTGAGGAGAGAAGAGAATTTCGGGTGGACAGAGACTTGCTGACCATATCCATATGCCAGGTATTTTAATTGGTCTTTAATGAGACAGTCTAGGATACTAGGAAGAACATGGGTTTTGGAATCCTCTAGTCTTGATTGATTTGCTCAGCAAATACATGTTCAGCACCTCCTATGCGCCAGACTGTTTTAAATGCTAGAATATGGCAGGGAGTAAAACAGCAAAGCTGCTGCCTTCATGGGGCTTACGGTCTAGTAGAGGAGGCAGGCAGTGGATCAGGAGTGTGATGTCAGTGGCAGTAATTGCTTACTAGAAAAATAAGGCAGGCATCAGGGTCTAGAGCAAGCCCAGGGCTGCTGGTTTTTTGTTTGTTTGTTTGTTTAATTTTATTTATTTATTTTTAAAGGTTTTATTTATTTGAGGGAGAGGGAGAAGCAGACTCCCCACTGAGCCCGATGTGGGGCTCAATCCCAGGATTCGTAGATCATGACCCGAGGGAAAGTCAGCTGCTTAACCGGCTGAGCCCCCCCAGGCGCCCCCCAGGGCTGCTTTTTAGATAGGGTAGTGAGGGAAGGTGATAGTGGAGGAAGTGAGGATCTCTGAGGAAGTGATAGTGAGCAAGGACTTGAAGAAATGAGGGAGAATGAATGGGGGGGGCAGTCCAAATAGTTGGTACAAAGACCCTGAGGTGGGAGCATGCTCATTGTGTTGGAGAAGAGCAAGCAGGCCAGCGTGGCTAAAGCAGAAAGAATGGCAAAGTGGTGAGAGGTGAGGACTGGTCCAGAATGAGATAAGTGAAGGCCCGTGGACCAGAGCGAGGGCTTCTCTGAGTTTCAGGAGCTGTTGCAAGGATTTGCGTGGAAGAATGACATGTTCTGACTTAATTCTAAAGGATCCTCCCGGCTGTTGAGTAGGGGCCGGGCAGGAGCAGATAGACCTATTGGGGTGTCCTTTCAGAGCACCCAGGTGGTGTTGGCATGGATGTAGTGAGAAGAGGTTAGATTCTGGGTATGTTGAGAGGAGGGCTGTTGGGGTTTGCTGGTGGATAGGATGTAATGTGTTGGGTGGTGAAGGGGGAGTCAGGGATGACTGAGCTTTGAATCCCAGCTCTGCCAGTTTGTTCCCTGTGTGTGCTTGGACCAATTCCTTTTCTTCATTGGGCCGGGATTCCTCATCTGTAGAGCGGGACTAATGATGAGGAAGCAGCATCTGCTGTGGAGGTTGTGAAGATGCAGTGGAATCGGCAAATTAAGTGGCTGCCTAGAAGTAAGCATTCAGTAAGTGACGACCTTGTTCAGTTGTTGTGGTAGCTTATTGTTTTATACCTGGGAAAATGATGTGCAAAGAGATCGCGTCCCTTACCTAAGGCCTCCGCAGTCAGTAGGCGGCAGAGGCCGGACTGCAGTATGCACAGGGGTCTGGGGCCCCGTGTTGCTTACAGTGCGGTCCACTGGTTGAGAGGCTGGATCTCTGTGTTAGACCTTCTCTGTGTTTTCTCATCTGTAAAATGGGATTTTGTAACTTAGGAGTTTGTAAGGGGGTTGTGAGGATTAAATAGTATGGTACATGGAAAATGCTTAGAACAGTGCTTGACGTGTTATAAGTGTTTAGTAAGTGTTGGCCCGTAGTAGTCGTGGTGATAAGATAATGGGGGCTTTGTCAAGGTCAGGTGCTTGGGTATTTTTAAAGACTATTCTGTTTATTTAAGAGAGAGAGCGCATGCATGAGCGAGAGCAGGGAGAGGGAGAAGCAGACTCCCTGCTGAGCGCGGAGCCTGATGTGGGGCTTGATCCCAGGACCTGGAGATCATGACCTGAGCTGAAATCAGTAATTGGACACCCAACCTGCTGCGCCACCCAGGAGTCTTTAAAGACTATTCTTTTCATGATTACTCTAGAGCAGTGGTTCTCAACTTGGGCTGACTTCGTTTCCCCAGGAGACAAATGTCCGGAGATATTTTCGGTTGTGTCAGGACCGGTGCGGGGGGAGTGCATCTGGGATCCCGCGGGGAGAGGCCAGTGATGCTGCCCAGCGTCTTATGATACACAGGACGGCCCCCACCACAAAGGTGATCCAGCTCCAATTAGAAACCCTGCCATGTGCCCAATAGCATGATGAGTACTTTGTGTTAAGTCCTCACAGAAGACATCTGAGATAGGTGCTAATTCACTTTCCTTTAAAAGTTTTTTTAGTAGTTAAATATCAGATGTCAGAAATTGCCACATATTTTCACCCGTTCCTCACCCTCCCTCAGGTTTTTTGGGGGTTTGTTTTTAAGTATTTTAAAAGTCAGTTCCAGGCTTCAGACATTTTCTCCACGTGCTTTGTTAGGCATGGCTAACACCGGATGTTTTTATAGCCATGGTGCCGTCATCTGCATCATGCCAGGCAGTTCTAACTGTGATTCCTCAGTATCATCTAAACCTCAGTTCATAATCAGTTTTCCCCGATTGCTTCAGAAGTCTCCTTTACATTTGGCTTGTTTAAATCAGTTTGTGAATTTGTGAATCTTGGCATTTAATCAATAAGGATACTCAGTTTCCCACAGCCTACTAAGTAATGACACTAGGAAATAGCCAAGGGCACTGGGTTTCAGGGCAGCATTCACTCCTTACCACCAACTGAGCCCCCTGTGCAAAGTCTAGGCCTGGAAGTAACACAGGGAGACAGTGCCATGGGTGGAAGCAGACTGGGATTTTGAATCCTGGTCTGGCCACTTTCCAAATTATTCAACCCTTCTGGCTTTGGTTTTCTTGTTAAATGAAAAAAGGGTGGAAGACTCAGAGGCTGGGTGGTGTGGGTTAGTGAGATGGACTGTGTAAAGACCCTGCAGTCACTGGCTACTGTCTGAGACCTTGCAGCAGCTTGCCCCATGTCCATGTCTCAGGAACGTGGAGTTAAAGCCCTGACTTCTTTTTATGGAATGCATGGGGAACTGGTGAAGCAGAACTTAGAACTAAGGTTGCTCTCTGAAAGTTTAAACTGGAAGAGAGAAGTTGTGTAGGAAGGCAGTGCAGAACTGGGTTCAGGTTGCAGGTTCTGTCCCAGACTGGGAACCTGTCCCAGTTGTGGATGCTTGCCTGGCTGTAGGATGAGTGTGGGGCTGGTGTCTGTCTCTTGCGCCAAAAGAGAGAACATGTGTAGAGTACCTAGCTGTGTACCTGGCACATATTAAGGACTCTAAATTGTAGTTGAGTTTTTAAAAACTGAAATTGTTTCTTTTTATGCTTTTTTAGCATGCCCAGCCCTGTACTAGGTTCAGGAATCACCATTGATGACAGTCCTGACCCTTGTCCCAGAGACAAGTCACCTTCCAAATGAGGGAAACAGGCACGTCCATAAATAATTATCATGCCAGGCAAACTGCTGTGAGAAGTATTCCCTCCAGTGCTGCAGCTTCTGAGGGTGGAGCGATTACCGTTCACTCCTGCCCCTGAAATGTCAAATACATAAGAGACAGTGGTAAAGAATAACAGCTAACACTGAGGTGCTTGCAACCTGCCAGGCTCTGTCTCTAGGTTCTCCCTATTTGATCAGTCCAGCAATCCCGTGAATTCAGCACTGTTGTAATTCCCATTTTACAGGGAGGAAACAGAAGCTCCGAGGTGCCCAGACTTGCCCGGGACCCTTAGCTAGTGGGTAAAGCCAGAGTTACGTGCTCATTTGTTATTAAAAAAAAAAAAAAAAATCATGTAGAAATACAGGTTGTGATGCCCATTTTCACTCTTCAGCAATGCTAAATGATGACCAGGTGGGTGCTTAGTGTTTCACACCCACATACATTATGTTCATTTAAAAACATGATCCTTTGTGGAATAAGGAAGAAAGATATATAGACTTCAGGACTTTATAGGAGGTAGAGAGACTTGTGTCACTCACTGAGCATTTCCCCCGGCCAGCCGAGGCTCCTTGCTAAAGCACACGCCTTACCTTACAGACCCCACCACCTGTTCCAAACAGTAACAATTTGGAGCATCTTCCTCTAGAAACTTTTTATCTCTGCTCTATTCACATCTGTAGTTCCTTTATCTAAAAAAAAAATTAATCCCCCAGGTATTTATTAGGCTCTAACTCTGGGCCAGGTGGTGTCCTAGGTTCTTGGGGCACAGGGTGAAGAAGACAGAGTCCCTACCCTGCGAAGCTGATGTTCCGGTGGGGAAGGACAGACTGAACAAAGAAGTCTGTGTCGAGAGTGGTGAGAGGTCATATATGTGGAGAGTGATGGCATGCTATTTTCTCTGGGTGGTCGTGTGTGAGGATCCAGCAGAGACCTGGGTGAAGCAGGGGGACACCCTGAGGTGTCTGGAGGGAGAGTGTTTCAGGCTGAGGAAATAGTACATCAGCGAGCGCGAAGAACTTGGTGAGAGTGGTGTTGCGTTGTTGGTTTGTTGGTTACTCTCAAGGAAACCATTGTGACAGGATTTCCAGGGGCAGGGGGGCGGTGAGCAGGGCGAGTGCGTGGGGAGGGGGCTAGATTACGTTGGACTTCATAGGCCATAGCAAGGCCTTTGGATTTCAGTCTGTGAAGGGAAGATGGATTGCCTGTGGCTCACACCGTACACATTTGTGGCGGGGAAGCTCCCTGGGGCCACACTGTACGTGTTCGTGTCAGGGAAGCTTTGTGGATCCAGTGGGAACATGGGCCTTAAAAAGTGAGTAGTACTTCTACAGGTGGATGTAGTGGCGGGGGGAAGATTTTATACGTTACGTCTCTATGTACTGGGCTGTGTGCTGAGGGCTGGTGGGCATACAGGCAGCCCCAGCCCAGGGTGACGGGCTGTCGCGAAACCACGTATGTGGAACGTCACGGGTGCTTGACAGGTACCTGCTTGGGGGGCCGTGCACAGGGTAGACTTCAGCACTATGCCACGATCAAGGGACAGTAAGGATTTCTTACTGATGTTATTAATAGCTGCTCCATCAGGAATGTCACAGAGAACGCAACCAACAGTGGTTTCAACAAGTTAAGGATTCATTTTTTCCTTACATGACCAGTTTGGCAGCTCAAGGATGTCACAGAATTGGGTCAGAGTAGGCCGTTCCTTTGACCTGCCTTGTGTGGCCCCAAGATCGCTGCAGCGTCTGTTGTCATTAAGTCCTCACAGAACCACACTGGAAGCAGGGGCCGACCCAGGACAGAGACGTTTTTTACCTTGTCATCCTCCCTTTTTTCCCCCCCTGGGAGGAAAATCTTTTTTGAAGCTCCTTGGCTGACTTGCCCTTGTCTCTTTGTGCAGAACTAGGTCATGTGCTGAGTTCACTGGAATTCATTTTGTCTATAAATAAGAGAAAAATTCTAAAAGAGGCTTAAATGGCTTGAAGTTTATTTCTGACTTATGACCAAGAAGTCTGATGGTCGTGCAGGCTGGTGTGCCACTCTTTCTTTTTCTTTTTCTTTTTTTTAAATTTTTTTATTGTTATGTTAATCCGCATACATTACATCATTAGTTTTAGATGTAGTGTTCCATGATTCATTGTTTGTGCATAACACCCAGTGCTCCATGCAGAACGTGCCCTCCTCAATACCCATCACCGGGCTAACCCGTCCTCCCACCCCCTCCCCTCTAGAACCCTCAGTTTGTTTTTCAGAGTCCATCGTCTCTCATGGTTCGTCTCCCCCTCCGATGTCCCCCCCTTCATTCTTCCCCTCCTGCTACATTCTTCTTCTTCTTTTTTTCTTTCTTAACATATATTGCATTATTTGTTTCAGAGGTACAGATCTGAGATTCAACAGTCTTGCACAATTCACAGCGCTTACCAGATGGTGTGCCACTCTTTCACTCTTTGGTGTCAGGGTCTCAGGCTCTTCCACGTTGCACTCTGCTTGTATGTCCTCCATCCTGCCCTCCCCATCTCCAGGTTACCTCACGATCCCCAGGTGGCTGCTGAAGCCCAGCCATCATAGCCCCCCATTCCATGCAGGAAAGAGGGAAGAAGAGTGTGACCGCAGGTCCCCTTAAGGACACTTCCTAGAAGTCACACACACCATTCCCACTGGGATTTCACTGGCCGGGCGTTAATCTCCTGGTCATGTTGGATGAAAAGGCAATTCAGAAATGTCTTTTCCTGGGAGTCATGTGCACAGCTGAAAACCAGGAGTTATGAGCGGCAGTGTAACCCAGTGCAGGAGCTCTTAACCTGGGGCGCATCCAGAATTCCAGCACAGGTCCGTGAATTTGGATGGGGAAAATAACATCTTTATTTTCAATAACCTGTAACTCCAATTTAACTTTCCTCCTATTATGAATTGTAGTATTACAATAGCAAAATATAAATAGTGTCAGCAAAGCCTGGAAATCATGACTGTGTACATCTCATTTCAGCTGTTGCAGGTACTTCTCGTGTTGTCTGTGTTCTCCTCTGTTTCTTTTTTTTTTTTTTAAAGATTTTATTTATTTGACAGAGAGAGACACAGTGAGAGAGGAAACACAAGCAGGGGGAGTGGGAGAGGGAGAAGCAGGCTTCCCCGCGGAGCAGGGAGCCCGATGTGGGGCTCGATCCCAGGACCCTGGGATCATGACCTGAGCCGAAGGCAGACGCTTAACGACTGAGCCACCCAGGCGCCCCATGTTCTCCTCTGTTTCAAAATTGTGGTTATTAGACCTGCTCAGGGCACCACTACCCTCCCCCCCAAATTAAAAACACAGAAATACAAATTGGTGGTACTGGTTAAGAGCCAGGTGACTGGGGTTCTCATCCTGGCTCTGCCACCTATAAGCTGTGTGAGGTTACTTAACCTCCCTGTGCCTTTGTTTCCTTGGCCACGTAATGGTTGATCCAGAATCATGAGGTTGTCTCGAGGATCAAATGAGTTAAGACATGAAGGCACCTAGAACGGTGCCTGGCACACCGTATGCACCATGGGAGTATTTATTATTATTTTTCTTTCACCGTAAGAGAAAGGAAAGGAGACCTGGGGGGACAGCTAGCCTGCTGCCACGCGTGCCCTTCTTGTGATATCTGAACAAAATCGGGATGCTGTCAACAGGGTGAGTCACAGAGGGTGTTCCCAGGTTTATGTCACTTGGTACTCACAGTAACCTTCTGAGGATGGGTGGTATTATAATCCCCATTTCACAGGTGAGGAAATGGAGGCCCAGAAAGGTACAGAGTGGCCCAAGATCCCACGCTGCTTAGCCTTGAACCCAGACCGCGTGGCTCCACCCTGTGCGGCCTTTCCTGAGTGTTCTGGTGCCGTCTGTGCTCACTGACGAAAGCAAGCTGACATTCTCAACGACACCCAAACCAGCATCTCCAGAGACGGGAGGGAGGGGGGCTCTCCAGTGTGGCAGAGGTGGCCTGATTCCTATGCGCCCACCCCTTGGGCACCTTTCCTAAACTACAGAGATGTTGAGATGAAGAGTCTGGGTGCCTGGCTTCCAGTCTGGGCTCTGCTTTCTGGCAAATGACAACGTCTCTGTGCATCAGCATCCTCGCCCTTAAAACAGTACCTACCTCGGAGCTCAGTTCTCTGGATCAAATGTGTTACTTCTCCACCTCGAGCACGTGGATGCTGTCAGGCACAGGGCAAGCCGTCAGAGGTTAGCAGCTATTGTCGCTGGCATTGTGCTTGTGCTCATTCCCTGCTGGCGTCTCGTCCTCAGGGCTGCGCTCAGCTGTCGGGGCCCTGGCCCTTGCACGCGTTTCCCCATAGCCCAGCTGAGAGAAGAACCCAGAGATCTAACTGGGAGACGACAAAGAGGAAGGAAACAGGCAACTAAGTCAGTATCCCTCCCCCATATTTTATTACGGAAAACTTCAAACCTATAGAACATTTAAAGACTTGTACAAAGGCCAGTAAACTGCGGTCCATGGACCGAATTCAGCCCGTGGCCTGCTTTTGCAGATGCAGTTTTGTTGGAACACAGCCCTGCCCCTTTGGTGGCATACGTGTCTGGATCTGTGGCTGCTTTTGCGCCAGTGCACAGTTGAGTAGTTAGGACAGAGAGTCCGTGGCCCAAGATGCTGAAAATATATACTTGCTGGCAATTTACAGGGAAGGTTTATATTTACCGCCTGTATTCGTTCACCGTTAGTGTTCCCCATATTTCGGTTATAAATAAGATACAGGCCTCATAATACTTAATCTTGAGGTTCATTGCTGCCAGAGAGGTGAGTGTTTGGACCACGTTAAACCCAAAAACCCAGTGACGACGTATGAGAAACGTGAATGCATTTTTCTGAAAGGGGAGGCCACCGTAGCATTTCCTCAGTCACATTATTGTCTGTGATCTCAGAGAGTTCTAAACCCCGGGACCAGGGAACTGATGTAGGATCTTTGGGAAGAGAACTGGCTGAGGGGGCCCTGTCCCTTCTTGTTCTGCCTCTTCTTCCAGGAAGAGGATGCCTCGTCTGTGTCCGACAGTGGCTTACTCACTCACAAGCGTGTTTCCCTCCACTCCCACGCGCATGACCTCACTTCATTCTGCCACAGCCCTGTGAGCCGGGAGGAGAGGCCATCCTATTGAGCTGGAGAAACAAGGGTTTCCATTCCCAGCGGGCTGTGCCATCCGAGCAGCTGGGTCCCAGCTCTCTCGGTGCTCGCTTCGGCTTGTGTCTGCCTCTCTGAGCCTGTCTCCGCAATCGTGAAAGGGGGTGTTGGATGCCAGCCTCCCTTGGAGTGAGAGGATCGAGAGAGGTCCTAACACCTAAGTGCTCCATGTGAGAGACCTGTCCTGTGTTAGCCAAACACGTTAGAGTCCTAGGTGCCACAACAGATCACCACTCATTTGGTGGCTTAATGCAACAAAAACGATTCTCACAGTTCCGGAGGCCAGAAATTTGAAATAAGGTGTCAGCAGTGTTGCTTCCTTCTGGAGGCTCTGAAGAAGATTACTTTCATGCCTCTCTCGTAGCTTGTGGTGGCTGCTGGCAATTCTTGACGCTCCTTAGCTTGTGGATACATCTGCTCGATCTCTCCCTCCATCTTCACGCGGCCTTCTGCTCTGTGTGTCCCCGTGTCTTCTTTTCTGTCTCATCAGGACACAGTCATTAGCTGTGTAGAGAAAACTTGCTCTTCTGTGTGTCTCCTTGACTCTCCTATCACTACCACACTCCACACTTCTGCCACCACATGTGAGGTTTTTCCCCAGGCCAAGCAGTTCTCTGCAATACCAGCTGGATGTCTTACAATTCAGTTCAGTTGTAACTCTCACCAGAGTCCACGCCAACCCCGCAGATGAAGGGCTCTGTCCCCCAAGACCACCCCCCACTTCAGACGCCTGTCGCAAGTAATACATCCCCACGTTACTGACAGCTTCTGTCAGACTTGGCTACAAATTGAGGTTCACATGACCCTGTCCTTGGATTGATGATTTTTCAGAACAGCTCACAGAACTCAGGGAAACACTTAACATTTATCAGCTTATCATCTTATAAAAGATATGATAAAGGATTTAGATGAACACGCATATGAAGAGCTACATAGGGTGAGGTCTGGAAGGGTCCTGCATACAGGAGCTTCTGTTCCTCTTCAGTTGGGTGTGCCACCCTCTTGGTATATGGATGTTTTCACCAACCTGGAAGCTCCCCAAGCTCTGTATTTTGAGGATTTTTGTGAAAGCTTCATCATGCAGGCATGGTTGATCATTAGTCCATTTCCAGCTGCTCTCCCAGTGATGAGGGTAGGGCTGAAAGTTCCAAGCTTCTGACTATGGCTTGGTCTTTCTGGTGACCAGTCCCCATCCAGGAGCCCACCAAGATATGCTTCATTAGAACGAAAGACATTGCTGTCACTGAGGAAATTCCAAGGAACTCTGTGCAGGAACCAGGGGCAGAGACCAGTAAACATATCTTCTGTTTCACTGTTTCACAAGGACTCCCCCCCTAAATTTGGGATGATTTCATCTTGAGATGCTGACTTAATTACATCTGCAAAGTCCCTATTTTCACATTCTTGAGTACTGGGGGTTAGGACTAGAGCGTATCTTCTGGGGGCCACTATTCAACCCCTTATGCTAGTGCTGTTACTAGTGCTAAAGGTACTCCTGTTTATACAGCACTGTTGTTATAATACTGTTTTATATTAGCTGGGGGTCAGTGCTAGCTGGTGGTCCTGGGTTTCAGTCCCTGCCCCACAGCATCTGAACTGTGTAACCCTTAGAGGGGACTTTTGTTCCCTAAGCCTGTTTCCTCCTATGTAGCATGAGGCTTATAACAGCTCTGACCTCCCGGTTGTGGTGAGAGCCTGTGCGTGTGAGGACCCAGCCTCGGACCCGGCACAGAGCAAATGTGCTGGAACGTGGCCGCCCCTGTTGGACGTGTCAGGCGGTGCTGAGTGCAGGAGGGGACCGCAGCAGAGGAGGAGGACCAGGCGTGTGGGGATGCGGTGTGCGGCTTTAGGGAGTGGTCTTGGAAAGCACCACTCAGTGGGTGTCTGCTCAGTAAGGCTCACTGGGTGCTTTTGGTGAGGCTGCTGCTCCCATTGTAATGTGCTGACTCAGTCATTTGGTAGGTGTGCCCCATCCTCACACACGTTAGGCCTCCAGAGGCCGCCTGGGTCTGGAGCTGACGCACACCCCTAGGTCTGGGCCTGCTAACCTTCTTCCCTGCTCTTCTCGTCTCTCATTAGCTTCGTCTCAACAGCATCAAGAAACTGTCCACCATCGCCCTGGCCCTGGGGGTGGAAAGGACCCGCAGCGAGCTCCTGCCCTTCCTGACAGGTGAGGAGGTGGGCTCCTGGGGCCCAGGCGGAGTGGGGACCGTCGGGGGGGGGGGCTTGGTTCCTGTTAGGTAAGGGAGGCCTCGTTAGGGCTTTAACAGACTGTGAGGGTCTGCCCCGTGCGAGGCACGGTGGGGCGGAGGCAGGACTGGTGAACGGGGTCTGCAGGCAGATGGAGCCAGGTTTGGATCACAGCACTAACCGTTAAAAGCTGGTGTCTCGAGGTGAGCCATTTAACCTAACTGCTCCGTAGAGTTTTTATGTATAAAGTGCAGATTAAACACACATGTGCTATAACGTTGATGTGAGCATTAAGTAACAGTAAGAATAATTGCTGACGTTTATCCTCTGCCTGCCGTGTGCCAGGCAGTGCTCTAAACCCTCTCTTGTGAGGATTGGGTTAGTTCATGGTCCTCAGAATGGGGGCCTGTGCTCAGTAAGTACACATCAGTATTGTGCCCCGTTGTTAATCTCACAGCAGCTCCTTCAGGTAGGGAAGACTGCTGCCCCCATTTTATAGGTGAGGACGCTGCGGTTGAAGAGGTGAAGGAGTACGTTTGCCTGAGACAGCTAAGAGGTGACCCGCAGGGGTTATTTATCTAGTCATGCTGGCTGCAGACTTAACAGCACTGGTTAATGACTCAGGGTCCTGTCGACCTGGGTTCAAACCCAAGCCCCACCACTTTCTAGCTGTGTGACCATGGGCAGGGTATTTCACATCTGCCTGCCTCTGATTCTTCGTGTGTGAAGTGGGCCTAACCGTAGAACCTGATACCAAGATTAGATAAGATGCCATGTGAAGTGCTCACACAGGCTGTGCTCAGCACATGGGAAAGCTGCTCCATGTCAGTGGTTAGACCGCCCCGCTCACCTCCTGTCTGAAGATGCGTACAGAGCACTCAGCACAGTGTCTGACGCACACCGGACCGCCAGTTAGAGGTAAATCCTCTGTTCCCACTGTTCTTACTACTACTTTATACTAATTGAAATAGCAACTGAAGGCTCAGAGTCACTGTGAAGCTCCTACCTGATCCTTTAATTTGGGCTTAGTGGTGATGCCGGGAGGAAGGCAGCGGAGATGATGATTCCTTCTTTTGACTTGTGGGGACATGAAGGCCTATAGAGTCACAGGGATTGCCCACGGTGACAACGGCTGATGACTGAGGAGCACAGGTTTATCTGCCTGTGAACACCACATGAGGAGCAGGTGTCCATGTGACACTGAGCAGGTGACCTGAACCGAGTGGCTTCCACTGGTGAACTGTGGGCAAGACTTGAAAGCTCTTGACTGCTGAGATGGGGCAGCTGGGCCACAGGGAGTGTGATGTGTGGCATGGTGGTGTAATAAAGGGGGTAAAGGGGCGCCTGGGTGGCTGTCGGTTGTGTCTGCCTTTGGCTCAGCTCATGATCCTGGGATTGAGCCCCACCTTGGGCTCCCTGCTCAGCGGGGAGCCTGCTTCTCCCTCTGTCATCCATCCTTCAGCCCCCCCGCCCCCCGCTCATGTGCACTCTCACTCTCAAATAAGTAAAAGATTAAAAGAAAATAAAGTGGGTAAAGAAGTTGGTGGGACCTGGGTTTGAATCCAGCTGTGCCCCCAGCCTGCTGGCAAATCTGGGTCAGCTACTCCATTTCCCCTAGCCTCAGCTCCCTTATCTGTCAAGGGGTAAGAGGAGTACCCAACTCAGGGCTGTTGAGGGTTAAGTGCTCCATGCGGAGCTGAGTGTGTAGAAAATGCTCGGGAAGTGCTGGTCCCTCTATGGTGAGGCAGTCGGGAAGGCAGCCTGCGGGAGGGAGGGGACTGGCAGGAGTAAACAGCAAATGGAGGCAGGATTGAACGTGGTGACTGGATGAAGGGAGAGGCACAGGGGCAGGTGGGGGGGGGGGTTGCCAGTTCTGAGTGCCAGGCGGCAGTCTGGGATTAATCCTATAGGTGAAGGTAGGCAGCCATTGTAGATAGGTTCTGGAGGGTGGGCGGATGAGATGTAGAAAATAAATCTGTGCACGCAGCATTGTCGGGGGGGGGGCGGGTATGGGCAAGAAAACAGCAGAGGCAGTCGACTTGGGGTCAGTGGCTGAGAGCAAAGACCCAGGGGTTGGGCAACCTGGTTCAGTCCCAGCCAGGACATGCTTCATTTCCTCTGTAAAACGGGAATCATCATCTAATGTGGGCTGTTGTTAAGATTCAGTGAATTTTTTTTTAAAGATTTATTTGACAGAGGTGGAGAGAGTGAGCACAAGGAGGGGTGGTGGCAGGCAGAGGGAGAAGCAGGCTCCCCGCTGAGCAGGGAGCCCGATACGGGGCTCGATCCCAGGACCCTGGGATCATGACCTGAGCCGAAGGCAGATGCTTAACCAACTGAGCCACCCAGGCGCCCCAAAACTCAGTGAATCTAACATACGTGTCCTCTTTATTTCATCATAGAGCCACATGTGACATCCCAGTAATGCAAGTGAGAGGAGCTGTAGAAGCCATGAGGTGGAAGAGGAGTCAGGCATTCAAGACACATTTCTTTGGGGTGCTTTCGTTAAGTGGTGGCAGATTTTCTTTCCTTTGGGCTTCACCCTTTGCAAAATGTTCAGAATAGCAAATGGTAGATACATTGCGTCTTTCAGAAAAGGTGATACTGTTTCAGAACAAGCTGAGCTCACACCTACAGAACAGTCACAGTGTCATGAGGGGAAAATTACCACGTGATGCCCCAGTGTGTTGGAAACAGGTGTTGGTAATTTTTTGGCCATAGTGAGATGTGGATGGGTTCCGGGGTGAGTCAGGTCACCTGTGTGTGCCAGTGGATGAAAAGTCACCTGCCATTTAAAGACTTGTACCCAGGCAAACACCAGTGAAAAGTGTCCTCAGAAATCCCAGATTTGCCTTAAGCACACCACGTGGTTTTGTTGGGAAGGTGTATGAATGTAGGTTCCCTGCGCAGAGGAGAGTGGCTTGCTGCTGCCTTCGTCGCGTTCATGGCATCTCTTCAGGTTCAGGACAGAGTCTTTTCTGTTTAAAAGATCTGGGTTCATTTAAGCTAATACACAGTATAGTTAAAAAATACTTCGAAGTAGGCCATTTGTAGGCATATTTCATAAATATCTAATGCACACCACTGTGGGCTGTGAGATGGAGAGCAAATCAAAGTTCCCGTCTTCATGGAGCTTCTGTTCCAGTCAGGGGAATAAGTAGTGATGAAGCTAGAGAGACACAAAGTGGAAATAAGGGTAAGGGATTTTCCGGTGGTGGCCAGGGCAGGTCTTCCTGGGGCTGTGGTCTGAATGGCACCTGCCGTCTAGGACTTTGGGAGAAGAATGTTCCAGGTACAGGAAGAGGCAGGCGTGGATGGGCACAGTGTTGGAGGGAAGATGTGGGTTGGAGATCGGTACGGTGGCCACATCACGTGGGATCATGGTATATGGAGTCAGGATTTTAATTCATGTTCCTTAGAAACCATTGGAAGATGGAGGTAGGGGAGTGTCATGATTTAAAGCATCACTCAGGATTCTGGAAGTAGGCTGGGTGGTTTGGGGGCCAGGGCAGAAGCAGAAAAATCAGTTAGGAAGCAGTTGTAGTCACCCAGCAAGGTGGTGGTCATCAGAGTGACACTGAGGTGGACGGTGGACAGGTCTGCAGAGAGGCGGGGGGGAGGCATCCCTAAGCCTCTGAGGCCAGGAAGCTGGGGAGGCTGGGAGGGCAGTTCCGTGGGGGCGGGGACCATGAAAATAGGAGGTGCTGGCAGGTTCCACGTAGTTGGCTTTCAGGAACGCGGCTGGGCCAGGGAGTCTGGACTGAGGACTGAGTTGAATACGAATTGAGGCCATGGATATGCACAAGGTCTCCGGGAGATAGAGAAAATGGGGAGGGTGAAGTTAACTGTGTACGGAGAGGGCGAAGTTAGCTGTGTACAGAGAGGGCCAGGGAAACTGAGGCTGGGAAGGACCCAAGGGCCTGGTGGGCCCGGAGCCACACTGGCGTGCGTTCTCTGAAGCACTGACTCGGGCCAGACCCCATGCTGAGGTCTTCACAGAAAACATCACTTCGCTTTGGTCTCACACAGCTCTGTTGGGATGTGGGGTGAGAAAACAGGCTCAGAGGTGAAGTGAATGGCCGCACACCCAGCCAGCAGTAGAGCAGAGAACCCACCACAGGGTGAGGAGGATGAGGACAGCCCCATGAGCAGAGAGGGTGGTGAGGAAGTGACCCAGAGCGTGAACCTACCACTTCTCACACCCCATGGGCCAGAGCAGGGTCCCTTGGCCTGCCAGCTGCAAGGGAGCCTGGAGATGTCTGGCTGGGTTGCCGTATGCTTGGCTTCATCTCGGCAATTGAAATGCTAGCATGGATGCCAGGGAAGTTAGCATCCTCTGCCACAGAGGTCAGCAGTTCCTACTGGAAGCATCTTCTGCCATACAGGTCAGCCGTTGAGAAAGGCCTTTGGTTTGAGCATTAGGACACAGCAGCTCTATCTTTACACAGTCATCCGATGTTCTTCCAGCAAACCTGGACTGAGCTCCTGCTGTGCTCCTCTCTGGCAGAAACTGGGGTACAGAGAGGAGCCAGTCCTGGACTCCTAAGGACTCTGATAAAGGTGGCTTGGGATTGAGGGGAGCGTAGAGAAGGGACGTGCCCTGGTCTGGTCAGGAAACCTGAACTGAATCTTGAAGGATGGAGAAGAATTTCTCAGGCTGAAGAGAAAGATTAGTTCTTGGCAGAGAAGGCAGTGCTGAGGGTAAAAGCTGGACCAAACCGAAAAGCCCCCATTTACCAGGCTCTGTGCTCATGTGCATGGTCTTGTTTGCTCCTCATTGTAATTCCCGCTGAGATGTACATGAGCACCATTTTACAGGTGCAGAAATGGGTTCGCAGACTGGTCTCACTCACCCAGTGTCCCTCACCTAGTAAAGGGCAGAAGAGGGACTTTGGTGCTCTGTCCTCTGACCCAAGCCTGCACCTTGATCTCTGCACCAGTCAGGGTGGAGGGTGAGAGTTAGAGGAAGCAGAATGGAGCCTGCTTGTTCCCAGCTTGGGTCACTCAGGGGCTGGGGTCAGACTTGGCATGGGACTGTAACAGAGTCTGTCTTGGTTCCACAGACACCATCTACGATGAGGATGAGGTCCTCTTGGCCCTGGCAGAACAGCTGGGAACCTTCACTACGCTGGTGGGAGGCCCCGAGTACGTGCACTGCCTGCTGGTGAGTCTAGAGGCAGGGAGGTCTCCTGCCCACCCCTTGGGGGTCAGATCCATGGCCCTGCCAGGAGCAGGATGGGAAGAATGCAGGAGAGGCTGGGGGTCACGTTCTAGGAACGGGCAAGCCTTGGACATTCCCTTTAATCCAGCAGATTAGTAGTGGCGTTTCATATAGCAATACCAAAAATACACTTGTTTATCTTCCTGTTAGCTGGGCACTTGGCCCAACATAGAGGGCTTTGGGCTTGGAGGCAGTCTGAGTTCTATCACTCTTTTGCTGTGCAACTTGTAAGAGTTACTTAACCTCTCTGTGTTATACTTTCCTCATCCGTAAAATGGGAGTCATTAAAATGTATCTTTTTAATTGATTAAAGCCCTTGGCGTGGTACTTGGCACATGGTAAATACTATCAGGTGTTAGCTGCCAGTGTCATTATGCCGTATGTTACGAGGTCATGTCCACCCTTTGGGGTAGGGACATTTCCCTTTTTGTAGATGAGCCACTGGGCACACTGAGGGGTAAGCACCTTGGCCAAGGCCTCGCAGGTAGTAAGTAGCAGAGCTGGGATTCCAGGTGCCTGCCTGTGCGCCCCTGTGCTTGGTGACGGCTAGGGACACAGAGATGGGTCAGATACTAATGGTAACTGCTGTTTGTGAGAAGAGCAAGGTGGACTCCATTGTCACCAGGGAAAGACTCTGGTCCTGCCATCCGGGAAGGAGGAGCCTCGGGTTTCCGAGCCCCTTGGTTTTCGTTGTTCCTCAGAGCCCCAGGTCACTGCTCCTGCCTGCTCTCCCCCTGCCCCCGATAATCCTGTATGTCCTGCTTCTGAAGACACAGTTTTATATTTGGCATCTGCACTTAATGATGTCTTAATTTTTATTAGTAGCCTTCTTCCTTTTAGTGGTGTATAAAATAATGGCACTTCTTAAAATTGAGGGGATTTCGGGTTTGAACAGATATTTCTTCTAAACGGTGTTATTTCTGAAGAAATTGGATAATTGTCATTAAATATTGGTCTGTCAGCTTTCATCTGTGTGTACGTGTATAATTTATGTGTATGTACCCACAGACAGTTGTATGCGAATGAGATCATTTCCTGCATTTTACACAGATTAGGGCTGCTTAACACAAACATGATGAGGTCTGGGGGCCAGCCTGAAAAAGGGGCCCCTTGAGCTCCATGGAACTTTCTGAAAGCCCTGGAATTTATCAGTTTTACTGAGGAGAGAATTTGTAGCTTTCAGCAGCATCTCAGAGGACTTGGGAGCAGAAAACACGGATCCCATAGCTTCAACAAGGGGCCCCAAGGCCCTCAGATGGTATAGGGCTCAGGCTTGCTGGGGAGCAGGACTGGAACCCTGGAGTCCTTGCCTTACCAGGTCAGGGTCATCCCACACATATTTTGGGGAAGAGTCACGTGTCCTCTGGGACCAATGTTCATCCTGAGGGCCCTGGGCCAGGGAGCACTGGTAACACATCCTGAGGGCCCTGGGCCAGGGAGCACTGGTAACACATCCTGAGGACCCTGGGCCAGGGAGCACTGGTAACACATCCTGAGGGCCCTGGGCCAGGGAGCACTGGTGACCCAGAGGCCAGTCAGGCCCGAATGCTGGTGCTCCTTGGTGCCTGCAGGTGGCTTCTGCACAGTCACCTGTCATGTCCCCTAGGGGCCCTATGAGATGCACACTGGTGCTAGCCCCAGTTCACAGATGAGGAAGGAAACTGAGGCTCGAGGTCTGGTTTAGGTTGAATTGCCTGAGCTGGGAAGAGACAGAGTCAGGATTCAAACCCAGGCTCGTGCCTCTTAATCACTGCCACTCCTCTCTCAACCCCCCCCCCCCAAGGGCTCTCAGTAGCTCTACAGGCTGATTAGAGCTGGGCAAGAGGGAAGCTGGGGGACCTTAGAACCTGGAGGAGGCACCTGACCTGTTTCGGTTGGGAAGGGGGAGCTGTCAGCGAAGGTCTCCTGGAGGAGGTACCAATGGATCTGGATTTTGACAAAGAGAAATGGAAAATGGCTATTGTGCAATTTGTTCACTCCACGAACATGAGTACCAAGTATGAGCTTGGGAACCCAGAGGTGTGTCAGAGCCCATCCAGCCCTCGTGTCTCTGGAGGGGTGAAATGGGATTAATTTCACAGGGAGCCGCGTAGCTACAGCACAAGGATTGATTCTGTATCTACAACTCTTAACCGTTTTGGAATCCTGGGTCACTTTGAAAATCTGATGAAAACTCTAGAGCCTCTCCTAAAAGTACAGTGATTTTAGGAGGTTCACACGCCTCCCCCGCATGTTCTCTGGGTTTGAGAACTCTGCCCTCTCTCCTTCATGGAGGACCCACAGCACGACTTCTCATTGTGGGAAAGCATCCCTTGGAGTTTCCTAAACATGCACCTTCCTGGGCCCCACCCTGGAGGGTCTGATTCTGTTGGTCTGTGCTGAGTGAGCTAGGCCTCCTGGGTGATCACAGACCTCGCTGTGCGAACCACCGCCTGCAGCGACCCCCTAGGGCCGGCACCCTGGTGCGACATAAGTACCACTTGGCCTCGGTCCCCAGGCCTTCGTTATGACTGGTTACTCTCTGAATGGAACAGGTGAATGGCAAATACTGATTGCGGACCCACCTCCCATGTGCCGGCGTGGGAAGCGGGAAGACCAGGAACAGAGAGGAACCCAGTCCCTTCAGTAGCCCAGTGACCCCACCTTCAGCCGCACTCCTATGAGACAGAGCCAGAGACCCTGCGATAGCATGGCTTTAGGACCGAGACCACACGCTGGCGGCCCCCAGGCTGCCATAGTGTCACATTTTCCTCTTGAATCACTGCCAATTTTTTGTGAATTTTTTTTTGTTTATATTTATTGTGGTTAAAAATACCAACAACCATTTTTAAGGATACGGTTTTGTGGCATTAAGTGTATTCACCTTGTGGTGCAGCCACCACCACCATCTGTCATCTTCCCCCATTAACCAGTAACTCCCCATATCCCCTCCTCCCCTGCCCCGTGGGGCCCACCATTCCACTCTCTGTGTCTATGAATCTGGTTACTCTAGGGTCTTCATATAAAGGAATCCTACAACTTGTGGCCTTCTCTGACTGCCTTATTTCACTCAGCATAATGTCTTCAGTGTTCATCCATGGTGTAGCATGTGTTAAATGAGATTTTTGACATATACACACCTGGCCCCTTTGGCTGCTTTTGGAAAACTGATTGCTTTTACCAGCTGTGTTTTCCTGGGGTGGCAGTTGATGGAGCTGGGAAGCAGCTGTCCTTCCTAGGCTACAGTTTCTGCCTCCTTCGGTTGTCCCCACCCGCCACCTTTGCTCCTTGCTCCATTCTCTTGCCTGCTTGGGTTCTGGAGGCATTTCCGTGTACGATTTCTTCCTGCCTTCTACACCTGTCAGGCCACACTGGACTTCAGACCGCAGATCTCCACACCTTTATTTGAACAGACTAGAATCACTTAAGCCTCCCTTTATTTAGTCAGTAATTGCTGAGTTCCCGCCCTGTCCGAGGAGCTCTGCTGGGCTCTGGGGACATGTGATGAACCAGTCAGATGTCCCTAAAGGAGCAGGACCCCTCCAGGCCTGCAGTCCCAAGCCTCAGGTTTGCCAGTCACGTGAGCTCCTGGGGCAGTCCCCTATCAGAAGCCACAGCCGTGCTTTTAACCCTTTGCAAACTTGGGAACCAGGTGGCCTGGTTTGGATCCTGTCTTGTAGCTAGCACTAGTGTGGGCAAGTTAATTTAACTTGCCTGCCTCAGTTTCCTCTTTTGTAAAATGAAGACCATCACGGGACCTGCTTCATAGAGTCAACATTGTCCCCTGTTCTCTTCCACCACCACCACCACCCCAAGTCCCAGGTTGTGTGACACAGTGACCCTGCTTAGGACACCCAGCAAATAGATGTTCCAGTCAGTATCCATGATTATCCATGCACTGTGAGGAGCCAAGGACAGCTGTGGCCCTCTGCTCAGAAAGTGATAGGTAGAATTGTGAGGATCATGGCCCTCAATGAAGCTCCTTCAAGGGCCTCTATGTGAGGCTCTTTGTTAGGGCTCTTCAGGGAGGCCTGCTGGTGGAGAGGTCAAGGAAGGTTTCTCTGAGGAGATGAGCCACGAGGGGCATGGGGTAGGGCTCGAGGCTGGGGTGGTGAGGAGGGGACCTGCTGTGACCTTGTGCTCTGTCCCGCAGCCACCCCTGGAGTCGCTGGCCACGGTGGAAGAGACGGTGGTGCGGGATAAGGCGGTGGAGTCCTTGCGGGCCATCTCGCACGAGCACTCACCCTCTGACCTCGAGGCCCACTTCGTGCCGCTGGTGAAGCGGTTGGCGGGCGGCGACTGGTTCACCTCCCGCACCTCAGCTTGTGGCCTCTTCTCTGTCTGCTACCCCCGCGTGTCCAGCGCCGTCAAGGCAGAACTTCGACAGTGAGTCCCAGCCTTCCCTCAGCTTGGACCCCTTCTCTCAGGCTCAGCTCCCACTCCTCCCCTCCCCCGCCCCTCAGAGAGCGGCGTCCCCAGGCCGGGTCCAGACACAGCCTCTTGCTCATTTAGGAAATGGAGAAATGATAGCTCCTTCCTCCCATTGGGCATCGTGAGGATTTACAAGAATGACCACATACAGTGCTGGGAACAGATCTGGCTCATAAAAGCACTCCACCCGTGAGGTGGGTGCCATTTCAGGCCTGCCCCCGGTCCAGAACCCTCATAGATACACTGGCTCAGTTTGGCCGCCGCCTCCGCCCTCCTCCCCTTAGGCTTGATACTCCAGAGAATTCCTTGTATGTAAGACGCCTCTCCAGGAACAGTGAATGAAAATGCTTCTAATTGGATTAAAATTTCCCATTAGTATGTGTTTCTTCCCGTCCCTCTGGACTTCGTTCACTCACCAACTGCACAGACTGACTGTTGAGCAGCAAGCCCAGGCCCTGAGTTCTTACACATGACAGAATACTGGCTCACAGCTGCCCACGTTTGCTTAGAGGTCTGTGTGCATGCGTGCATGCCCCACGCTCCTGAAAACTAAAACCTTTGAGGAAGCCCTGGACAGCGTCTTAGCCCAACAACTTTATATGGTCAGAATGATACGGTCGGTAACTGCCGTTCACTAGGACTTACTATGTGCAGATCGGCTGCTCTGCTTTCACGCACATTATCTCGTGTAAACCTCATCATGACCTTGTGCGGTGGGAAGTATCACCATCAGCTCCATTTTATAGGCCTGGGAAGACTCGGGGGCTCATCGCTTGTCCGGGGTCGCTCAGGCAAAGCCAGGACTTGGCGTGACTGCCGTCTGCTTTCTCCTCTCTTCCTCTGTGTGCTGCTGTGGGATCCTAGGCCTTCCTCCCCCTGAGTCCCACTTCCAACCCCCAGGTACTTCCGGAACCTATGCTCAGATGACACCCCCATGGTGCGGCGGGCCGCAGCCTCCAAGCTGGGGGAGTTCGCCAAGGTGCTGGAGCTGGACAATGTCAAGAGTGAGATCATCCCCATGTTCTCCAACCTGGCCTCTGACGAGCAGGTGGGGTCTGCTCCCCAACCCCCTACTCCATCCCCTTCCTCTAGCAGATTCTGTGTCTAAAAGGGACTCCCAAAGGTAATGGGTCTCTGCGGCCCTCACAGCTCTGATCCTCTCCCCAGGACTCGGTGCGGCTGCTGGCGGTGGAGGCATGTGTGAACATCGCCCAGCTACTACCCCAGGAGGATCTGGAGGCCCTGGTGATGCCCACTCTGCGCCAGGCTGCTGAGGACAAGTCCTGGCGCGTCCGATACATGGTGGCTGATAAGTTCACAGAGGTGGGGACTGTTCACAACTCACAGACGGGGAAACTGAGGCCCTCAGAGGGGTAGGGATGGGGCCACACGTAGAAGCTGGGTTTTTAGTTATATCCAACAAATTATTGGGTGTTTGAGCAGTAAGATCTCTGATCATCTGGCTGGGTCTCACTTCATATTGCCAACCCGGGTTGAGTAATAGTCGCAACTTGAAGTGCTGTGTTGGGAAGGATTCTGAAGCCAAGTTCAGGTTCTGTGGAGAGCCACAGAGCAGAGAAGGGTAATATGTGTGTGCTCTTGACCTAATCAAACTCTCCCCTTTTACAAAAGGGAGGACGTAGCCTGTATTAGTTTTGGGGGCTGCCATGACAAAGTACCACACACTGGAGGGTACTTTATTCCCTCACTGTTCTGGAGATTAGTCCAGGACTTTTTTTTTTTTAAGATTTTATTTACTTATTGTTGAGTGAGAGAGGAGGAACAGAGAGAGAGGGACAAGTAGACTCCTCACTGAGCACAGAGCCCACCGGAGGGCTTGATCCCAGGACCCCGAGATCATGACCTGAGCCAAAATCAAGAGTCCGGCACTTAACTGACTGAGCCACCCAAGCGCCCCTCCGAGACTTCTTTTCTTGGCTTGTAGATGGTCTTTTCCCATATCTTCACATGGTCTCCCCTCTGTGCATGCCTGTGTCCTAATCTCCCCTCTTATAAGGATTCCAGTCGTTTTGGAGTAGGGCCACCTTAATTACCTCTTAAAACCCTGTCTTCAAATACAGTCACTTTCTGAGGTACTGAGGGGTTAGGGCCTGCAACATAGGAATTTTGGAGGCTCAGTTCAGCCCATAGCACAGCTCAGAACTGGTCAGAATGACACCACCAGGCAGGCAGAACAAGGAAAAGATCCCAGGTCTCTGACAAGATCCTAGGACGGTGCTCTTTCCACAGAGACTCAAGTTTGCTTATCCCACCAGCATGTTTGTTGAGCATCAGCTCTTTTTGTGGGTGCTGGGGATCCAGTGAATTCATATTCCCAGTCTCCCCAAGGAGCAGGCAGCCTGAAGGGGAGGGTCCGCTGAGATAGAGGGAAACTGTCAGCCCCAAAGCCGACAGACCTGCGTGGGGCATTGAGAAGAGGAGGTGGTGCTGCGGCTGGTTCTAGAAGATGAGTGGGTGAGAGCTGGGTTAGGACTGTGTTCCAACGAAAGGACAGCGTGTGCGTGGAGCCCTGGGAGTCAGAACCAGTGCAAGTGAGAACATTCAGGACTTGCTCTTGGGCGCCCCACATGAGAGAAAGCTGGAGAGAAGCACAGGGTTCGAGCCTTGGGTGCCATTCTACCCCGTGGCTCCCTGTTCCTGTGAGTGTGCTTATTTCCATGGTGTTTGCTGGAAGGACTTGGAGCCTCAGGATAGCATTTCCTGGACCATCCGTGTTGCCCGTGAAAATGTTAGCACAGGGCGGCTGCACCCTGGAGGCTCAGCACCTGGTTAAAGACGATTCTTCCATCCTCGGCTTCTGGACAGCATGAGCTGGATCACACTGGGTTTTAGATAAAAGCTCAATGAAGGCAGGGATTTTAGAGTTAAGCAGTGCGCAGCGCCCAGGAGACACTCAGTAGGTGTCCTGTTTGTCTGAGGGGCAGCATTTGCCCCAGGTAGCATTGGGCCCTTCAGAGTTTTTGTTTGTTGCCTTCTTAGTCATGAGCTGTCCTGCTTCCTGCGAAGTCTTCAGGAGCCAGCTTTGCAGCAGAACACAGGTGCCTTCCCTGGCATGCCTTCTTCCCCCTCAGTCTTGACGCTTCATTTCGTTACAAGAGTAATACAGGGTCGGGTAACGAATTTGAAAAATACAGAAGAATATAAATTAAAATTAATATTTAACTAAAATTAATAAGAAGGAGGAGCCGTATCACTAGAATGTTTTTGGATCAGATAACAGAAAACCCCACCGCAAATGGCTTGAGCAGTAAGGAGACCTGTTGTTATTTTTAATGCAGACAACAACACTGTGCGGTAGGTACTCTCATGGCCCTCATTCTGCTTTTGAGGAAACAGGCTCAGAGAGACTTGGAGACTTGCCTGGGCTCACCCCGTGGTGCTGGGAATAGATCTCAGCAGTGATTCCAAGGGCCGCATTCTTCTCACCCCCAGTTCTGGTGCCTTTAACTTTGATTCTGGTCTCATTCACCCAGAGTACTGCCCAGCCCTCTCACTCCCCCTGCTTTCTGTCTGCAGCTCCAGAAAGCAGTGGGGCCTGAGATCACCAAGACAGACCTGGTGCCTGCCTTCCAGAACCTGATGAAAGACTGTGAGGCCGAGGTGAGGGCCGCAGCCTCCCACAAGGTCAAAGGTTGGTGCTGGCAACCAGAACACAGCAAATGGGAGGGTGTCCGAGGGGCCCGAGGCAGAACCAGGACATCAGGTCTCACCTTCCTCTGCCTCCCTTCTCCCTCCCACAGAATTCTGTGAAAATCTCTCAGCTGACTGTCGGGAGAATGTGATCATGACCCAGATCTTACCCTGCATCAAGGTAACAAGGAGTTTGGTGGGAGGAATAGGGCAGATCTTAGCCTGCCGAAGAGGAGGGGTGGACATTGGGCTTTATGGACATTCAGAGGCAAACAGTTCCCAGCCTTCTAGGACTGGGCGGTGTTGGGTTGGAAGCAGGTGGGGTCCCTGAGTGCAGGCAGAATCTGAGGTTTGGGGCTGAGCTTGGAGTGGGAGTGCTTCCCCTCAAAAGTTCTAAGAGCTTTGGCCTTAGGGTGGGGGGCTTCTAGGAGCAGGGCTCATGGAGCTCTAAGCAGGCGGGACAGGTAAAGAAACTGCCTTGTACCTTTGTACCCTAAACCATCCCTGCTCCATGAGGGAGAAGGGCAGAAGAAGGCCAGGGCTCAGGCCTCGTAGGAGGTGGGAGTGTGCTTGGTCACTGGCTGCTGCAGGGGTCATCCTGACCCTGTGGCTCCCCCTTCCTTCTCCCTCCCAGGAGCTGGTGTCAGATGCCAACCAACACGTGAAGTCGGCCCTGGCCTCCGTCATCATGGGCCTCTCCCCCATCCTGGGCAAAGACAACACCATTGAGCACCTCTTGCCCCTCTTCCTGGCTCAGCTGAAGGATGAGGTAAGGGTGCCGCAAAGGCTCGAGCTCTCGGTTGGCAGAGGTGACAGGTGGGTCAGCTGCTTTCCCAGATTGGCCAGGAGTCTCCTAGAATCTTAACAGACACCCAGGTCCCGAATGAGTTGAATACTGGTGGGCACCGTGGACTGTGCATTCGCTCATTCACTTATTAGGCAACGTTTTGTATGCCCTTGCTCTGTGCTGGTTCTTTTTCTGGGTGTCAGGGATACCAAAAAAATCTAAGACAGTTGTACTTCTCAGAGACCTTCAGAGACTGACAGTAGAGAGACCGGTGGGCAATCCCATGATTCCATGATCATGTAGGTGCTGTGATACATTCGTGTCTTTTAAAATTTAGGTAAAGGTGCTGTAATGAAGACCCCAAAATACAGTGGCTTACATAAGAGAATTAATTTTCTCACAACGGTTCAGAGCTAGGTGGGCCTACGCTGGGGGTTAGCCCTGCTGACCTCCGCGCTCTCTGGGTCCGAGACAGCTGCTCTGATTTTCACCACCCCCAGCCAGTATGGAGGCAGAAGGTATTAGACAGCAGGAAGTGTGGTCCTCGTAAGGGCAAGACCCAAAAGAGGGCACCCATCAGTCTGTTCCCTCCCCACACACCCCATTGGCCAGAGCCAGTCATGTGACCACATCTTGCTGTTCAGTTGGCCTGGAGCACAGAAGATGAGTGTGTGCTGGGTGATGGCTGGACAGGTCGTGGGGTGACAGCCAAGGAAGGAGTTCGGGCTTGAACCGCACGGTGGGCAGCTGGAGGCACTGGAACAGATGTGGGTGTTAGAAAGGAACCCTGAGGCTTCTGTCAAAGAAAGAACGCAGTGGGGAGGCCAGGAGAGGTATGGGGAGACCAGACTGGTGGGAGAGAGGTGTGGCTGCAGAGATGCGGACAGGACGTGTGGGGCGGGGTGGTTGGCAGGCTCCCTGGTTCTTGTCATGGTGGTGACCAGGCAGGTGGTGAGATGGTTTGCTGGAGTGTGACTCATTCTGCCAAAGGCCTCAGTCTTCCTGCCTCCCTGCTCTCCCTACACCCCCCGCCCCCCAGCACACCCAGTACTAGGAAATCACATCAGCCTGAGTCCTCTGCCACTGGCCCCAAAATGTCACGTTTTTAAATTCTGCTATGATGGGGTAATCTCTCAGCCCCAGAATTACAGACAATGCGCCCTTTAAAGAGAAGCTTAGTAATCTTACTCTTGGTCATTTATTTGTATCAGTTACAGTTTAAACCATAATTTTTGTAATGACTTAAATTTTATGACCCAAGTAAAGTGCTTCACGTATGTTTTCTTTTAGAAGTATGCTTTTTGTAGTTATAACTTGTTATGATTTATATTCACTTCTGATGCTTAAATGGGGACAGCTTGCCTGGTGAGAGTCCCTCGAATTGGCTTTTGTGTCCTTTTAACACCTCACCAGGGTCTTGGGGAGCATTTTGCTTTCTGGCGTCGAGGAGAGATGCACACTGAGCTTGAGTGTGAGGGTGAGCCCACACGTGCTAGAACAGAGCCAGAGCCGGAGCCGGAGCCGGTTTCGCCGTTAGCAAGTGCTGCGTGGCGATCATACTCCCGCAGCCGGGGTCTGTCCCGGCGCAGCTTCTCTTGCAAAGAAGAAAAGAAAAAAACCCATCATGGTTTTCTTGGTTTGAGTTAGTCATCTGGCTTGTATTTGAGATTTCCGTTTTAGATCTGTGAGCTTTATATTTTATATGTGATAAGGTTTATAAACATCCAAATAAAAGGCCTTTTTCTGGATATGCCTGAAGTTACGTGGTGTAAGGCGTTGTATTTGTTTGCGCCTTCTCTTCTCATGTGTTCAGGACACTGTGCCTTATGCACCAGGGGCTCAGGTGACCTCCCAGGAGCTAGGCAGGGGCCAGCCCTGTCTTTGAAAAGTGTAGGTTTCAGACAATCCAGGCCTGCTGAGTTAACCCTTCACTGCACACACTTACTCACTTGGTTTATTGGCTCATTTCAAAGCCTTGTTTTGTTGTTGTTTTATGACCAGAGTAGTTTCAACAAGGAAATCGTTTTCTGCCCTTCCTGAGGGTAAGTGGTGGTTTGTGGGAAAGCCCTCATCTGAGAAAGGCTTCTCCTGTCTCTGGTCTCTGGCTGACATGGAGTCTCAGAATTATACCTGACCTTTCAGATGCCCCAGCAAGAGTTGCTCTTCAGCTGTGGCCCAGAGTTCCTCCTCTGGGCCTTCTGAGATGGGCTTTCTGATGCTCTGCACCAGGGAGTGACATGGCAGCTGGGGGAAGTAAGCCTGCTGACACAGGAGGCTTGGTTTGGCTCGTGTGTTGCTGCGGAGTCCATACTCAGTTAGGTGGTGGTTTGTTAGATGCTCATTTCTTCCTCGTCTCCAGAGGTGAGACTCCCATATGGGTACGTGCAGTATTTTCCATCTTTAGGACTGTGTATGGCTAACCTTCAGGGAAAGTAAAGAGGCCCATTCACTGTCAGGACATTCACAGCCCTGGGTAGGTGCTAACTCCCTTCATTTTTCATCACATTTGAAAGCAGGCCAGACTCAGCACGTGGGTCTCTACACGGTACAGAAAGGCCATCACGATGGTTTTAGATGCCTTTCAGTTGTTTTTTATTCAAATGAGACCTCAATCTGGTTGATTTCCAATTTATTCAAAGAAGAAATTTCCCTCTTTATATTGGGTGTAGCTGATGCCTTCCTACCAAGTGAGGCGTAATGCGAGGCTCCCTCCTCACCCTTGCCAGCCCTGACTCTGACCGTATCTTGGTCCGCCCAGTTGACTTGATCATCTTTATTACATTCCCCTGGAGTAGATTCTGACACATGCACATCCAAACTAACTTGCCTTCCTAGACTGGGGTTAGGGTGGCAGATGGGGCTGTTCCCACCCCAGAAATCTTTCTTAGGAAAAGAAAGAATAGGTATAATCTCTTAACATTATGACAGTTCAGGCTTTTATAAACATTGTCCCTTTAAGAAAAGCAGCATTGAGGGGGCGCCGGGGTGGCTCAGTTGTTAAGCGTCTGCCTTCGGCTCAAGTCATGATCCCAGGGTCCTGGGATCGAGCCCCACATTGGGCTCCCTGCTCCACAGGAAGCCTGCTTCTCCCTCTCCCACTCCCCCTGCTTGTGTTCCCTCTCGCTGTGTCTCTGTCAAATAAATAAAATCTTTAAAAGAAAAAAAGAAAGCAAAGCAACGTTGAGGGGTGCCTGGGTGGCTTGAACGGTTAAGCATCTGACTCTTGATTTTGACTTAGGTCAAAATGGCTTAGGTCATGATCTCAGGGTCATGAGATCGAGCCCTGAGCCCCACATTGGGCTCCGTGCAGGGTGTGGAGCTTGCTTAACATTCCCTCTCTCCTTCCCTCTGCCTCCCCCACCGCTCCCCCCTCCCCATCTCTTAAAAAAAAAAAAAAAAGAAAAGTTGACTTAATGTTCAGTTATTTACATGAGTTGATACAATTTATGTAATCAGCGTTTCACAAACGTTTCACAAACGTTTAAATCCTGGGGCGCCTGGGTGGCTCAGTCATTAAGCGTCTGCCTTCGGCTCAGGTCATGATCCCAGGGTCCTGGGATCGAGCCCCGCATCAGGCTCCCTGCTCGGCGGGAAGCCTACTTCTCCCTCTCCCACTCCCCCTGCTTCTGTTCCCTCTCTCACTGTGTCTCTCTCTGTCAAATAAATAAATAAAATCTTAAAAAAAACAAAACACACAAAAAAACGTTCAAATCCACTCTGTAAGATTTAAAGCAACTGTCATAGAAAGGGGAAACCAACAGGGTAGTCAGTATTGGGGTAGTTCCTCCGTCAGTATCCTTGGCTCTAGAAAGGAATGAGTTAGTACCGTGTAGGGAGGGAAATGGTGTTGGTTCTGAGAGTTCTCCTTCAGCCATTGGACTAGCCAGCAGGGAATTGTCTGTCTTCTGTTCCTAAATAAGAGCCTTACTGTGTTTGATAAAGGAAAGAGGCATTTGTCGGCGGGACTCTGGGGATTTTACTTGAGAGGTGCCAGCCGAGCCCCCCCTTGTCCTTTCAGCAGTTGCATTACTCTTCACTGCTTTCTGCGTCTGTGTTCCCACCACCATGCTCAGGTTCAGTGATTTGCTAAGACAGCCCTCAGAAAAGCTCTCCTACTTGGGGTTGCTGTTGGTCACAGTGAAAGGATAAAGTCAGGAAAAAGGTGCACAGGGGACACTCGGCATGAGCTGCCAGGTGTCCTCTCTTGTGCAGTCCTGTGGACGGAGCTTAAATCTCCCATGGATGACACGTGACAGCATCCACAGAGTATTGCCAACCACAGAAGGTCACTGTGCCTTGGTTTCCAGGGATTTTATTGGGGATTGGTTACATGGCCATGGATTGGAGCTGCCTGCATGGTTGACCTCAGTTACTCGGTCTGCAGGCCCTCCAGAGGTCAAGTGGATAGCTCGGTCCTTGCTGTAAGTCATGTTGTTAGCATAATGTCTGGCACAGCCCACGTCTCCCAGGTAACCACAAGGATACTCTCACCAGATAGGATATTCCAGGGGCTTAGAGATCTCCCAGAAGCTGGTCAAGGGCCCAACCTTGTTCGGAATGTGCCAAGTTTGAGCAACCTGGACTTGCTGAGTTAACCCTTTATTGCAAAGCACACCGGTTTACTTGGTTCAGTGATTTGTTTCTCACTTGGTTCAAGTTAGAACTTCTTGTGATGTCTGCCATCTAGGAATATGTGACAAGGATCTAGTAGCGCTTCTGTTTTGATTAACAACTAATTGTGTTTATGTGTCTTTTCTTACAAGTTGTTCACTTGCTTTATGGAAGTAGGCGGGGTACGTATGTGTGTATATGTATATATATGTATAGTAACGTATGTGTGTGTATACATACGTAGTAAGTCAGTGCTCATAATACTGGTAGTCAACAGGCAACTCAAAAATATTTCCTTATTCCTGGGCGCCTGGGTGGCTCAGTTGGTTAAGCGACTGCCTTCGGCTCAGGTCATGATCCTGGAGTCCCGGGATCAAGTCCCGCATCGGGCTCCCTGCTCGGCAGGGAGTCTGCTTCTCCCTCTGACCCTCCCCCCTCTCATGCTCTCTCTCTATCTCATTCTCTCTCAAATGAATAAATAAAATCTTTAAAAAAAAAAAAAAAATATTTCCTTATTCCTTTGTGCATTCTTTGAGCAGAAATGTGTTGAGCACGTGCTATGGGCCAGAGACTGTGCCAGGTACCGGAGACGTAAGGATGAGTGAGACGTGCTCCTTACAGAGCTCAAAGACCAGCAGGGAGAACAGAAGTCACAGAAGTGATTCTAATGAGCTCCCACACATCAGGCCTCTTGTGGATCAGACGCCAGCAGGCACTCTAATGACCTCAACCACGCCCGAGGCTAGATGCTTGCTTCCCTGTCACAGATTAACAGCCAGGGAGGTACCGTCCCCTGCTGATGGGCTCCCAGCCGGCACCCAGCAGAGTGGGAATGTTACCACGTCTCTTTTTTCCAGAGCACCATATTTCTGCAGTGATTCCTGCAGGTGCTTCAGAATGAACGAACATGTCTTGTGCTCTCTGGTGAGATTGGAAAACTGCCTCCCATAATAACCCATGTTGCTTGCTCAGGAGGAGCCGGGCAGGGCAGTAGCAGGCCCTCAGGAAGTGCGGCTTCTACGGAGTTGTTGCGGCGCAACTTTCTCAGCCCTCTTCTGGGCCAGGTGCATCTTCTCAGACCCCTGTCTTCTCCCCAGTGCCCGGAGGTGCGGCTGAACATCATCTCCAACCTGGACTGCGTGAATGAGGTGATCGGGATCCGGCAGCTGTCCCAGTCCCTGCTGCCCGCCATTGTGGAGCTGGCCGAAGACGCCAAGTGGCGAGTGCGGCTGGCCATCATTGAGTACATGCCCCTGCTGGCTGGACAGCTGGTGAGTGAGGTGGCTTGGGGTCAGGCCTTGTGGGCAGTGTGTCCAGGGCTATGACAGTGTCACTGGGGCCTGTACGGGCTGTCTGGGGAGTAGGAGGAAGGGGCACGGGGAATGGGGCTATAAAGGTGGGTAGACTTCAGTTAGAAAAGAGAAGGGAGAGGAGCCCCCCAGATGAAGCTGAGAAATACCCGATGTGTTTGGGTGGGGGTGTTTCCCTGGGGTATCGCTGGAAACTACCCAGTCTCCCTTGATTTCCTTAACCTTTTTTTCTTCTGAAGGGGGTGGAGTTCTTTGATGAGAAGCTCAACTCCTTGTGCATGGCCTGGCTTGTGGATCATGGTGAGTCTCTCCAGTAGGATGGGGGAGGATGCTGGTGCTCCAGGAAGGATAGATGGGCATTGGCTGGGGCCGGGAGGGGTGTGGAGTCACTCTCCCAGGCCAGCTGCTTATGTGGACCAACTCCTTGGCTTTTTAGAATCCTAGAGAAATGCAGGATGGGAGGGGGATAGAGCAGATCACGTAGGGGTGGCCTGGTACAGTGGAGAGAGAGAGTGTGAGGGCCACCGGGCAGATGACCTGGGCTGGAATCCTGCCCCCTGGCTGTGGAAGCTCACGCACACGCCTTTGTGAAATAGGGGGCTTCCCAGTCTTTCGGGGCCATTGTGAGAACTGCTCATTGTTTTCACTGACGGGTAAAAATTAAAGTTAACAATTGTCTGTATCGTTACTGTTCCAAGTACTAATTACTGAATGATTTGCTTGGGCACATCACTTCTTAGAGCTGTAGTTTGCCCATTTATAAAAGGCCAATAGTGAAACCTGTGTCTTGGAGCCATTGGGAAGATAACCCTACCTTTAGCACATAGCAAACCGTTCGGTTCACCTGCAGCTTAGTACCTAGGTATGCGAGTGCCTGTCACTCCCTGCCTGCTCACTCCTCCACCTCCTGAATCCCTGCCCTTCTGCAGTCTATGCCATCCGTGAGGCGGCCACCAGCAACCTGAAGAAGTTGGTGGAGAAATTTGGGAAGGAGTGGGCCCATGCCACTATCATCCCCAAGGTCTTGGCCATGTCTGGGGACCCCAACTACCTGCACCGTATGACTACGCTCTTCTGCATCAATGTGAGCGCCCCCACCTGCCCGCTGGCCTGTGCCCAGGGAACTGGGAGTACCTGGGAGAGGAGGGATGGCGGGCGTCCTAAGGAAGACGTCTGGCTTGGGAGTGGGGACATGGTGAGGTTTGGGCGGGGCAGGGATGAGTCCCCGAGGAACTACAGGCCAGGGAGTGGGGACCTGCATGGTGGGAACCCCAAGACTAGGGAGGCTTGGCCTGCTGAGCAGTGACTGCCAAACCTTTCCGAGCATCCCTCTCCTCCACAAAGTGTATACGTATACTTGTTTATGATCATTGGTTTTGTGTGCAGGCTCTGGAGTCAGACCTACTCCTTAATTCTAGCTCTGCCATATATTAGTCACGGACCTTGGGACATTTCCTAACTGCTCGGGGGCTTTAGTTTTCTTACTAGTAGAGCACTCGTGCTGGTAATCACAGTACTCATGAGGTGGTGAAGATTAATCTGGCCGCACGTGCAAAGGGTTTAGAGCAGTTAATGTAATATGGAGCAAGGGTTCCTTTCTATTCATTTAAATAAACCATACACATAACTAAAAATTAAAAGATAGAATTTAAAAACATATAGGTAGAACTGAGTGTTCTCTGATGATTTCTTCCCACATTTCACCTTGGAGACCATCACACTAAAGGAAGGCATGCCAAGGGTTAGGGATCAAGCCCATCCCCAGAAGATAAAGAGAATTCTGAGGATGGGGAAATGGGACCAGGACAGTCTGGGCTGGGGGTTTCCAGGACAAGGAGACAGTGGTATTTGGCATTAGTGGAGATGGTAGTTTGAGGAGAATCAGCTGACCCCAGGGTGGGCGAACCTGGGCTCAGAATCCCCCATATTGCCCAGTGTCACCTTCAGGCCTGTTCATCCCTGAGGTGGCCTGGTCAGAGGAAGGGGGAAATGGGAGTTAGCCATGAACTTTGTATAATCACCCCTCTGTTGCTCACCGCCCCCAGGTGCTGTCTGAGGTCTGTGGGCAGGACATCACCACCAAGCACATGCTGCCTACAGTCCTGCGTATGGCTGGGGACCCTGTCGCCAACGTCCGCTTCAATGTGGCCAAGTCCCTACAGAAGATAGGGCCTATCCTGGACAACAGGTGAGGCTTGGATCCTCCCTCACACACTGGTGGGACTGGTTCTAGGCATCCTAATCTTTGACCTTTGAAGTTGGAGCCTAGGGTTTGAGACCCAGTGTGTGTCTTCGCTTACTCTGTAAACTTGGCTTATCTCTTCACCTTCCCAAGGTCGTAGTTTCCTCAAATGTGGAATGAGAATTCCCATGGCCTGTCTCATAGTGGGAGGGGACAGTGGGGTGGCAGTTCTGTATACTAGTAGCAACATGTTAGAAAATGAAATTAACAAATATAAATTATTTTTGTATATGTATGCAATTTGTTGCACCAAAATCATCAAATACCAAGGAATAAATTTAATGAGAGGTGTATCATATCTTTAGTGAAAACTATGGAACACTGCTTTGAGAAACTAAAGATCTGCTTAATATTCATGGATGGGATGGTTCCCCAAATTTATGTATGGATTCATTATAATCTCAGTCAGTCTTAGCAGATCCTTTACTGAAAATTTGACAAGTTGATTCTGAAGTTAACATGGAAATGAAAAGATCTGAAGTAGCAAAGGTGGTCCTAAAAAAGAAAAAAGTTGGAAGACTTCAACTACCAGATACCAAGACTTAGGACACCACAGTAATTAAGAAGTGAGGTGTTGGCACAATGATACAGCCCAAAGAAACAGAGTCAGTGGCACAGAAACAGACCCGTGTGTATATAACAGTAAGGTACCACTGCAGTTCAGGAGGGAGATGTAGGTATTTTCATACATGACTGGGTCAGTTGGATGTGCATGTGGGGGTGGGGGGAACCTCCCACTTGGGTACGTAAGCAAATTAGAGTTAACAGACCAGAATCAGAAAAATAAGTAAAGATTCTGGAAGGAAACAGGACAACATTTTTAAGATTGCAAAGATTTGTTTAAATTGCTCAGATTTGTTAAATAGCTCCCCATGGGAAAAGGCTGATGAGCTCACCTTGAGTAAAAGAACTTCACTGAGGGAGAACATTATGAGAGTAAAATGGTGAGCCACTGATGGGGGGAGGACGTATTTGTAATACATTTTTCTGACAAAGGACTGATTCATCCACAGTACTTTCCTACTAATCAATTAGACAAATGCAAGAGATAGGCAAAACCCAACTTGAACAGGTACTCCCAAAAGAAGATCTCCTCGTAGCCGATATGTACGTGACAAGGTGCTCAGCATCATCAGTCATTGGGAAATTATAAATGAAAAGACACCCCAGGGGGCACCTGGGTGGCTCAGTCGGTTAAGCCTCTGCCTTCTGCTCAGGTCATGATCCTGGGGTCTTGGGATCGAGCCCCTCAGCAAGGAGCCTGCTTCTCCCTTTTCCAATCCCCCACTTGTGCACTCCCTCGCTTGCTCTCTCTCAAATAAATAAAATCTTTAGAAGAGAAAAGGACACCCCAGAATGGCTAACCTTAAAAAAACTCAGGGTCATTTGGTGTTGGTAGAATGGCTGGAATTCTCATACACAGCAGATGGGGCTGTAAATGGTAAATGGGTACAGTCACTGAAAACTGGTAGAATCTAGCGAAGCTAAGAATGTGTTCACTGTGAGCTGGCACAACATGTCCATTTCTGGGCATATATCCAAGAGAAGTGAGTGCTTATTTCTAGCAAAAGGATGTTTGTGGTAGCTTTCTTCATATTAGCCATGAACTGGAAACAGCCCAAGTGCCTGTCCACAGTACAGTGGATAAACTGTGGTTTGTTCCTACAATTGGAGACTGTTCAGTGATGAAGACTCTTGCTCTGCTTAACAACACAGATGATTCTCACCAACCTCATGTTCAGTGAGAAGCCAGACCCAAGAAAACATAGTCTGTGATTCCATTTATATCAAGTTCAAAAATAGGCAAAACAGATCTAGATGGTAGAAGTAAGAATGGTAGTTGTATGGGGCAGAGGAACAGTTTGTTAACTGAAGGGGACATGCCTTCATTTCTCCCAAACACCTGACTTTCAGTGCGGGTAGATTTCCTAGGGCCCCTTACTCGAGAGGGGATACCTCCCCTTGGCTCCCATTGGGCCAGGTACTTCTTTGGCACTTGACACTTCTCTGTTACTTATGGTCAGTTCGGTCTGTGTCTTCCTTCTAGCCCAAGCTCTCCATGGGCAAGAATCAGGTGTTGGATTTACCACTCTACTCAACCTAATGCAGAGTAGGCCTCAGTAAATACTTTAAATAAAGACATCCATTTGCTGAGCCTCAGAGACCTGTGGGTCCTGTTATTCTGTGCCCCACCTTCCCAGACTGTCTGACCTCCCTTTGCCTATTCTGGACCACTGAGACCTCTGTTCTAGTTTGTTAGACTTCCAGCCTACAAAGTAATTTCATCTCTGGGCTCACATGCCCTCTGTGTGTGTGAACCCCTCCTTGCCCAGGAGCCCTCTGCCTGCCTCGTGCCCTCCTGCCCAGCTTGGCTCACCCCTTCCCTTGCCTTCCCTTTGTCCTTCCAGCACGCTGCAGAGCGAAGTCAAGCCCATCCTAGAGAAGCTGACCCAGGATCAGGATGTGGATGTCAAATACTTTGCCCAGGAAGCTCTGACTGGTAAGGCGTGAACTCGGAGACCCCATTGGGAGGGTGGTCTGCAAGGATGGGCCTAGGCCTGAGAACAGCAGCTCCTGGGAGGGGGATATGCAGGAGCACTTGTGGGCAGAGGACTAGCTGTGGTTCTGACTCCCTCCTGTTCCTGTTCCCCCAGTTCTGTCTCTCGCCTGATGCTGGAAGAGGAGCCAACGCCGGCCTCTGGTGTCCACCCTCCCCCCCAGGTCCCTTCCTTGGGGAGACAGTGGGGGGACTTTGGCTGTCACTCCCTGTGCATGGTCTGACCCCAGGCCCCTTCCCTCAGCACGGTTCTTCCTCTCCCCAGCCTGGGAATCTGACTTCTCACTGCCCACCTCCCAAGAGGCTTGGGGGAGCCCAGGTGGGACAGGGCAGTGACCCTGGGAGGAAGGGGCCACTTCTGCCCGCAGGGGAGAGATGTGAGCGTCCCAGGTCACTGGCTCCTGCTGCTGTAATGGGGACCCCCTACCCCATCTACTTCTCCATCTCCTTTCTCCCTTCTTCCTTTCCTTTACCCCCCCAGTGGTTTTTTTTTTTGCGTCAACTGTGCCGTTTTTATTTTATTCCTGTTTTCCCTTTTCACAGAGAAATAAAGGTCTAGAAATAGCTGGTCCTCTGGTTTTAGTCAATAGCATGGAGGAGGGGTACCACACCAGGAGTGTAGCTGGCCTCCAGGATAGAGAGTCCATGAGGTTTCTGGCTAGGAGAGTCCGGTGATGCAGCTAGTTTCACAGACATTAGTCAAGTATGTGGTGGTTCAGAGCAGGTGCCTTGGAGTCAGACTGCCTGGGTCCAGAGCCTAGTTCTTTTAATTAATGGCTGTGTGACCTTTAGTAGGTTACCCAGTTTCTCTAACTCAGTTTTGTACTTTTAAAATGAGAATAATGATAGAATCTAAATCGCAGCGTGAGACTAAATGAGTTAATACATGTAAAGTGGATAACTGTGCTGCATGGCATGTGAGAAGCAGTCAGTTGGAGTCAGCTACAAGATGCTGGAGAGCCCCCTGTGGGTCAGGCTCTGTCCCTGAGGAAGTCCCAGGAAAATCAGGGCTGTAACGGAATGGGAAGGGGACTGGCAAGATGGGAACCCATTTCCCTCAATATCTGTGCTCCCATTTCTTCACTAATTAATAGAGACACTGATTTGTAGCAGGGCACATGTCTGCCTGGCTTCAAGGCATTTTTCCAGGTTTCTGGACATTCAGTGTGGTGCTGTGACTAAATTCTGGCCAATAACATGTGAACAGAAGTGGTGTGTGCTGCCTCTAGGAAGTGTTCCTAAGGGAGGAGGTATATGCCCCCTGCGTTTCCTCCTTCCTGCACTCCGGACTGTAGACCAGATGGCTGGAGTGGGAGCAACCGTCTTGGGCCAGGAAGTGATCTTAGGAGCATAGGCCCAGCAAGGTGGCAGAACAAGATAAGAGGAGCCTGGGTCCCTGGTGCTGTGAAAACCCACACCAATATTGGTTACCTGGGAGAGTTAAACTGTTTGAGTGACTGTTCGTTTGGGGTTTCATCACTTGCAGGTCACCCGAATTCTAACTGATGCAGGGGCCAAAGAGCCCCGGAGAGAGGAGCAGGAGACTTAGTGGATGGTGGTACGTGTAAGGTTTCACAAAGGACGTGATACTGAGTGAAATTTTGCTCAACAGGGTGGAGGGGAAATTGGCACTGGGTGGCAAAGTGATATTACTGGCTCAGCCCTCATGTTACTGAATCCTTACTGATTGTTAGGCCCAACTGTCCTGGGGAATGAGGGGTAGGAGATCCTGTTCCTCCCATTATTGGCTTATGTTAGTTTCATAAGAGAAGGACCTGTGGTTTAAGTTTGGTCCCCCACCCTGCACCCAACACAAATGTACCGTACTTTCCTAGGATATAAATATTTGAAGGACTCACTGAGTGAAGAATTGATGAGTTTGGGAGGTGGGGCAGTGTGGTCACTTTCAGCCTGATGAATGTTCAAGTTCAGTTGGCAATCCACCACTAATTCCTAAAAGGACGTTCAAATGAATGCTCCATTGTGTTTCATTTATATTTTACTGGATAACAACCCACCCCCAAAAATTAGTGATTTAAAACAATGAAAATGTATTATTCCTCATAATTCTGCAGTCTGAGCTCAGCTCAGTTGGAAGATTCCTCTGCTCCATACGGTATCTACTGGGGCCGGAATGTTCAAGACAACTTCTTCACCCCCATGTCTGGGAGTACCGCCTCAGCTGAGGCCTGGTACACCATCTCTCACTGTGGCCTCTCCAGGGTGGCTGGATCTCTTTATCTGATGGCTTATGGTTCCAAAGCCGTTTTCAAGAGAACAAGTCCCAGTTTACAAGTGCTTTCAAACCTCTGCTTGCACCACAAGCTGAAACAAGTCACGTGGCCAAGTCCAGAGTCAGTGCAGGAGGTGACCTCGCAAGATGTGGAAACCTAGAGGTGTGGTTCACTGGGGGATGTCAGTGTGACAGTCGGCCACACATGGTCCAGAGAGAAACTTTGGGCTCCATCTTTGCTCTGCTACAGGCAGGTGGAGGCATCAACAGCATAAGGAGACAAGGCCGATTACAGAGTATATTGAGCGTTTGGAGCAAGCTGAAGATTTAAACTTTATCCTGGAAGCCAGAGCAGCCACAGGGGTTTTTGGTAAAGGACTGACAGTATCAGAATTGAAGGGGGAGACCTGAAGCCAGGAAACCTGGGAGGATATGGTCTAAGCAAGAGAGGAGTTTTGAGCTGGAGGCAGGTACCATGCAGTTGGGGAGGTTGTAGGTAAAAAGGGAAACAAAGCTTCCCAAGGAGACAGATTGGGACTTGGTGACACTTGGATAGGGGAGTAAAGGGAAGGATGCAGTCATCTTGGCAACCAGGATTCAAGGCTTCTGAGATTCACCTGGGAAAGGAGGGTTCCTGCAAACCCACATGTGCTTCAACATCTCCAGCCTTTGAACCTCTACCTGGAAAGCTTTCCCTCCTCGCTTCTTGGGAAACAGAAGTAATTCAGTACGGAGAGTGGGGAAAGAGGTGGAGTGGCATAGGTGAGCATGGATAAGTATGTAGGGGCCAGATCTTGATGAACCTCCAAATACCGGGAAGGGATTGAATGTGACCCAGAGGGACAAGATGGAGTAAGACTCGGTCGGGGGCGGGGGGGGGGGGGGGGGGATCTTTCCAGGGTCAGATGAGGTTAGGGTGCTGTGGAGGAGGCTGGGATAATGGTCCTGGGGGCAAGGGAAGGAAGCTGGGTCTGGGGCTGAGGAGAGTATGCAGAGACATTGAGGAGGTGGACTTGAGGCCACTTCTGCTTTTCAAACCCACAAGAAGTTACAACAGAAGCAGCTGGAAGGAAGGTCCTGTTGCTCTTCTGTTCTCAGATTAATCAAAACATGAAGTCTGAACACATGCCTTGTCATCAGCCCTCCTGTCTCGAGGAAATCCCCACTCCAGCCACTCCCTTTAGTTCTTCCCTGTCCAGCTATGTTTTTCAGATGAGGACACAGACCCAGAGTGTTTTGGGTGTCTGTTGTGGGCTCTTACGGACTTACCAGATCAGAACTCAACAAATCTCTCCCAGAAGAAAAAAATGCCTTAATTTCCTCTGGTAGCTTAAGATCCTTTTAGGGCCCAGCCAAGGACGGAAGCTGGCCCTACAAGCTAGATGAGAAGAAGCAGGGCATGGCTGGCCCTATAGGAAATTGGAGTCCTAATCTCTTAACCATGATGCAAAATGTAGAAATCCATGGTAGGCTTTTTAATGAGTTATTTGGGGCAAAACCTGATCTGAACTACTATAGTAGCAAAACCCCAACTTAGACTTTAGAGTTTTTATCCCTCTTGCATGGAATACACATCACAGCCAGAAATATCTGTGTCTTGGGAATATATGGAATGTATTCAATTAGTAATCAAAAGACTGTCCACAAAAGTCTGGGCCCAGATGGCTTCAGTGAATTCTACCGAAACATTTAAAGGATTAATACCAATTTTTCACAAACTTTTTCAGAAGTAGAAGAGGAGAGAACACTTCCCAACTCATTCTGAGGCCAGCATTAGTGTAATATACCCTATCAATAAAAGACAACATGATCATCTCCATTGATGCTAAAAAAAAAAGCATTTAACAAAATCCACACTTTCACGATAAAAACACTCAAACTAGAAATAGGAATTTCCTTAACCTGGTAAAAGGTATCTACAAAAACCCACACATAACATAATAATGGGAAAAGATTGGGTTCTTATCATATAAGATAAACGAGACAAAAATACCCACTCCTGCCACTTCTTTTCAACATTGTAGTAGTAGTTCAGGGTAATTAGGCAAGAAAAATAAAAGAAAAGGCATGCAGATTGGAAAGGAAGAAGTAGAACTGTATTTGCAGATGACATGATCATGTATATAGGAAATCCTAAGGAATCCACTAAAAAAAAAAAAAAACAGTAAACAAGTTCAGTAAGATTGCAGGACACAAATATACAAAAATAATTTGTATGTCTGTACATTGGCAGATAATGTTGGTAAGGAAGTGGAGATACTGGAATCCTCATACACTGCCAATGGGAAGGGAAAATGGTGCAGTCACTTTGGAAAGCAATGTGGCAGTTCCACTGAGTTACCATTTTGCCCACCTATTGTACTTCTAGGTATATACCCAAGAGAATTGAAAACCTATGTCCCCATAAGAACTTATACACAAATACTGATAACAGCATTCTTCACAATAGCCAAAATGTGGAAACCACCCAAATGTCCATCAACTGATGAAATGTGGTGTATCCATATAATGGGTATTAGCCATAAAAATGAATGAAGGATTGGGGTGCCTGCGTGGCTCAGTCAGTTGAGTGTCTGACTCTTGATTTTGATTCAGATCATGATCTTGGGGTCATGAGATAGAGCCCTGTGTAGGGCTCCCCGCTCAGCAGGGAGCCTGCTTGAGATTCTTTCCCTCTGCTCCTCCTCCTGTTCACGCTCTCTCAAAATAAATCCTTTAAAAAAAGTGAAGTATTGATACATGCTACAACATGGATGGATTTTGGAAACATCTCATGAAAGTAGCCAGACACAAAAGGCCAAGTATTATTGTAGGATTCTGTTTTACTTGTACCTTTGGTATCATATCTAAGAAGTCATTGCCAAATCTAATGTCATGAAGGTTTTGACCAATGTTTTCTTCTAAGAGTTTTAGGTCTTTGATGCATTTTGAGTTAATTTTTGTATATGGTGTTAGGTAGGAATCCAACTTCATTTTTTTGGCCTGTGGGTATTCAGTTATCCTAGTACCATTTCTTGAATAGCCTTGGCACTCTTAAAAATCATTTGACCATAAAGGCAAGTACCACACTACTTTGATTACAGGAGCTTTGTTTTCAAATCAGGAAAGTGAGTTCAGTACAGTAGCTTTGTTCTTTTCCAAGATTGTTTTGGTTATTGAGGGTCCCTTAAGATTCCATATGAAGATTAGGATGTGTTTTTCTATTTCTGCAAAAGACATCATTGAGGTTTTGATAGGGATTGCATTAAATCTGTAGATTGCTTTGGGTAGTAGTGACATTTTAGCAATAGTCTTCCCATCCATGAACATGGGATGCATTTCCATTTATTTTATATGTTTAATTCTTTGAGAAATGTTTAGTAGTTTTCATTGTAGAAGTCTTTTACCTCTGGTTAATTCCTTATTCTTTTTGATGCTATTGTAAATGAAATTGTTTTTATAATTTCCTTTTCAGATTGTTCATTGCTAGCATATAAAAATGCAACTGATTTTTCTGTTGACTTTTTATTTTGCTAGTTTGGTGAATTCATTTATTCTAACAGTTTTATTCTGGAATTTTTAGGCTTTTCTACATAGAAGATTTTATCATCCGCAAACAGATAATTTTACCTTTTCCTTTCCAATTTGGATGCCTTTTTTTCTTACAGATTTCCTCTGTTTAGGACTTTTAGTACTGTGTTGAATAGAAGTGATGAAAGTGGGCACCATTGTTCTTAATCTCAGAGGAAAAGCTTTACTTTAACTCTTGAGTATGTGATAATTGGCTGTGGGCTTTTCATATATAGCCTTTATTTTGTTGAGGTGCATTCCTTCTATACTCAGTTTGTTGAGAGTTTTTATCATGAAAGGATTTTGAAGTTTGTTAAGTGCTTTCTACAGTTACTGAGATGATCATAATTTTTATCCTTCATTCTGTTAATGTGGTCTATGACATTTGTTGATTTGCATATGTTGAACCATCCTTACATGCTAAGGATAAATCTTACTTGATTATGGTGTATGGAACTTTTTATGTGCTTTTGAATTGGGTTTGCTAATAATTTGTTGAGGATTTTTGCATCAGTATTCATCAGGTATATTGACCTGTAGTTTTGTTTCCTTATAGTGTCCTCTGGCTTTGGTATCAGGGTCATGCTGACCTTGTGAAATGAGTTTGGGAGTGTTCCCTCCTCTTCAGTTTTTTGGAGGAGTTTTAGAAGAACTGGTGTTAATTCTTTAAATGTTTGGTAGAATTCACGGGTGAAACGATCTGGACCTGGGCTTTTTTTGTTGGGTTTTTGATTGCTTATTCGTCTCTTTACTCACTATTGGTCTGTTCAGATTTTCTGTTTCTTCATTATCCAGTCTTGGTAGGCTTGTATGTATCTAGGAATTTATTTCTTCTAGATTATCTGGTTTGTTAGCATATTATTTTTCATAGTGATTTCTTACGATCCTTTGTATTTCTGTGGAATCAGTTGTAATGTTTCCTCTTTCATTTACAATTTTTTTGAGTCCCCCCCCCTTTTTTTTTTTGGTTTGTCTAGCTAAAAATTTGTCATTTTCTTAAAAAAAAAACAACAACCCTCAGTTTCAGATTTTTTTTTTCTATTGTATTTCTTGTCTCTATTACATTTATTTCTGGTCTACTCTATTATTTCCTCCCTTCTGTTAAGTCTTAGTTTGTTCTTTTTTTTTTTTTTTTAGTTTCTTGAGGCATAATGTTACATTGCTTATATGAGATATTTTTTCTTAATGTAGGTATTTATTACTATAAACTTCCTCTTAGAACTGCTTTTGCTGCATCCTATAACTTTTGGTATGTTGTGTTTCCATTTTCATTTGTCTCAGTATACTTTCTGATTTCCCCTTTTGATTTTTTTTTGACTTGTTGATTGTTCAGGAGTGTGTTAATTTTCACATTTCTGTGAATTTCCCAGTTTTCCTCCTTTTATCGATTTCTAGTTTCATGCCATTATGTTTCAGAAAAAATACATGATGTGATTTCAGTTTTCTTAAATTTGTTAAGACGTGCTTTATAGCCCAACATATGATATGCCTTATAAAATGCTCCACCATGTACGCTTGAAAAGATTTTATTCTAGTGCTGTTGGATGGAATGTTCTATATATGTCTGTTAGGTCCATTTGGTCTATAGTGTTCTTCAAGTCTGCTGTTTCCTTGCTGATTTTCTGCCTGGATGATGCATTAGTGTTGAAAATGGGGTATTGAAGTCCCCTACTATCATTTTATTATTGTCCATTTTTCCCTTCAGGTCTGTCAGTATTTGCTTTAAATACTGAGGTACTCCAGTACTGGGTTATATGTGTGTATATTTGTTGTAGCCTCTTGATGAATTGACCCCTTTATCACTATATGTTGACGTTTTTTGTCTCTTATGACTGATAATGACTGAAAGTCTGTCTTATCTGATGTAAGTATAGCTGCTCTTACTCTCTTTGGTTTCCATTTGTATGGAATATCTTTTTCCATTCCTTCACTTTCAGCCTATGTGCATCTTTTCTTCTGCTCTAGACTGTTCAATATCTGTAGTAAATTTTTCAGTTCCTTTGTTCTGATTCTTCAGCTCCAAGATTTCTGTTTGATACTTGTATTTTCTCTCTCTTTGTTGAAATTCTCACTTTGTTCATGCACTGTTCTCCTGACTTGATTGAGTAACCTATGATGGTTATTTTGAACTCTTTGTCAGGTAAATCATATATTTACATTTTATTAGGGTTGGTTTCTGGAGATTTATCTCATTCCTTTGTTTGAGATATGTTTCCCTGTTTCATCATTTTCCTTGACTCTGTGTTGGTATCTGTGCATTAGGGAAAAAACAGCCACCTGTACCAGTCTTCATGGACTGGGCTTGTAGATTTTGGGAGCCTCTCAAATCTTCACACTAGTCCAAACTACTATCTTTGTTGTAGTGGCCCCAGACATCTAAAATATGCTGGGTCCTGTCAGTCTGAGAGAGGTGAGACAGAAGCCAGTCTTTCAGGCATCCCCCAGAGAAGTTGGGACTTTGGACATATAGTCAACTCTTCTCTGCCCAGGGAGAATGTGGAATCTAAACTTTTTCTTCTGTTCACACTGCGTTGAGCTGGAAGAGGAGTTATGTTGCCTGCTTATATGCTTGTTTAAACCTCTCTTTATTCCCTTGGCCTCCAGGCATCTAGAGTATACCAGGTTCCATCAGCCCTCTGAGACAGAAAACAAACCAATTCCCTTGGGCAGCCCTTGGAAAAGTTGGAACTTTGGTTGTGTGATACAGCTCTTTCTTCCCTCAGGGACACTGGGAGCTGTGCCAGGGGTAGGGATTATGGCAAGAGTGTCTCAAATTTTCCTACCAGCCTCAGTGTGACTGGTTTGACGCTCACCCAGGATGCAGGAACCTCTCAACTAGTTTATGGATTTCAAACAAAAGGAATGCATCTGTTTTTTGTTGTTGAATCACTGTGTCTGTTGGGGAAAGGAGGGTTCTGGGCATTCTGACACCACCCTCACAGGCACATTTCCTTGTTTCCAACAGCCTTTGGCTGTTCACTGGTAAGAGACATGTAGGTATAATGCTTTTCATTCACCCAGTTTCTATCAGCCTTGGTAACTCCTCAGTTATCCTGCCGGAAGGAGAGTAAAAACAAACTAGTCAAGCTGTTTGTTTCAGGCCTGCCTCTCACTGCCTGGGTTAACATCACACACCAACCACAAGACTAAAATGAAAATGACAGAAAATACTAGGCATGGATAAAGTTGTGTATAAACCAGGTGTGTCATACACTTTTGGTGGGTATGAAATTTGTACAAACATTTTTGAAAACTGGCTGTTATCTCCAAAAGCTGAGTAGATGTAAACCTGTGACCCAAAAGTTCCTCTATCAAATATGTACCCAAAAGAAATTTATACATGTATCACCAAGCCACATTGTAGAATTTACATACCAGTGGTATCTATTCATGATAGCCCCAAAATGAAACCCACTCACATGCATGGACAGAAGAATGATTAAATTGGTTGATTGATTAAAAAAAAATTGATGTTCACACAATGGAATTCTGTCACCAATAGCATGAAAAAAAACCAAACAGATAAATTAACAAACATGGAATTTTATTTTTTAAAAAAGATTTATTTACTTGAGAGAGCGGTCGTTCGTGCAAGTGGGGAGAGGGACAGAGAGAGAGGGAGAGAGAATCCTAAGCATACTCCCCACTGAGCATGGAGCCTGACATGGGGCTCAATTCCACAACCCATGAGATCATGACCTAAGCTGAAATCATGAGTTGGACACAACCAACTGAGCCACTCAGATGCCCCCAAACAAGGAATTTTAAAAGCCAAATACAAAAGAATTCATGCTGTAGGATTCCGTTCATTTGAATTACAAAGAGGTGAAATTGATGTATGCAGTTAGATGTCACAATAGTGGTTACTCTTGGGGATAGTAACTGGGAGAGCATGAGGAAACATCCATAAGGTTATCAGTGTTTTCTTTTTTAATCTAGGATCTATACACAAGTGTGTTCAGTTTGTGAAATTTGAGTGAGCGGTGCACTCATGAGCTATGCATAAAAAATATTTTTTAATACGTATCAGCAACTAAAAAAATTAGTTGTAAGAAGGTAAATAGGTTAGTATTCAGTGACCTTATATTGTCAAGGTGGAGGTTAACTGTATTAAATAACTTTACATCGTGATTTGTTTTTACAAGTATTGTGCAAATTCTGGGTTGAAATCTAAGATACTAAATCTACAGCACCTCAAAAAAGGTAAAATGTGGAATTATTAACACAGAAGTCAACCTAGAATAAACTAGAACAGGTACCATGAAGCACATATAAGTTGGTAAATGTTTTCCAAATTTGCCCATTGTTAAACATGAAAGACTAATCCTGTTAAAGTCAAATATTTGACTACATTCATTTAGATATTTTTATCAAGAGATAGAACTAGGACATAAGAACTAAAGTAGGTAAATGAAAAATACATTTCGTATATGTTAAGGTAATCAACTAGAAGGGCAAGATAAGTATTTTGAATTTTACATTCTTATATACAATTTTCCAATATTGTGGGTGGGTGATCATAATCAGATTGATATGAACACACATGAATGTGTAAACACACGCACACATTTTATAATATACAAATATGTGCACGTGTGTGTGTTTACCACCACTCTTGTAATGTCACTGTTTCCTACGATTTTGAGGGGGATGAGTGAATGAATGACTGAATATTGGGTGAAACCCTCAGTTTACATTTTCCTCCTAGACGAGGGACTTTGTATTATGTAGGCAAGGCAGAGCATGGATACACTGCTCATGGCTTATGAACAGACAGTTGGGAAACCGTGATTACTGAAGTGGTGCTCCAGAAGATCCAGTTGGGATTATCAAAAACAGACAAAATGACTTGAAAGATGGAGGAGAGGATGTTAAAGTAGACAAAGGTGCTCACCAGGAGAAAGATGGTTTTGGTGGCTGTGGACTCAGATGATGTGGAGGAGACGTTAGTCCTGTGAATGTGTTGGACCTTCTGTTTGTGCCTGTGCAGGATAAAAACCCTGCGGCTGCTGGCCCAGAGCCTGAGCCCCAAACACAGCACATCAGGGGATGATAACAGTGCTGCATACAATGAGTCTCTGGCTTTGTCATGACGAACCGAAGAACAGTATCCAAAATCTGTTTGCGATGTTTCTGTTGCTCCGTTTACCGGTGATACACAAAAGAAAAATTGTGTTTACCAGCCTGTGCAGGATCCAGCACAGGGCTGTGGAGGTGCTTATGTACTTGGGAGCTTTCGCTTTAAGCCCTCTCCACCTGGAGTTCCTGGGACTGAGCATGACGGCCTGGAAGACACTCCAGAAGCAGGTGCTACCCTTGGGCACAACCCTGCCCACTCTGTGAACATACAAAAAAAGTTTGCATCCAAAATCATTGAGGAAATGTCTCAACCCAAAAGGTATCGTTATGTGGGGACTCCTTTAGGCAGAAAGCCCAAGGAGTTGGCTATAATCAGGGGCTTGAGAATCAAATCTATGGACCTTGGCCTGCACCCAGTAAAATAAAGGATGATATAATGGTAAAGAAGAGAGAAATTGCCCTGGATTCCAACCATAGTCTATGATGAAATCATCCCCACTGCCAAATCCCCAACAGTCATCTTGTCAGTTCCCAGTGACTAAGTATCTTCTGAGCTAAAGGATCCTGAATGGGCGCAGGTTAGGTGTATCATGTCAACTGAAATCCATTATTCTCCACTTACTATTAATTCCACTAAGAAATATTGACTTAATGTTTTTCTTTTACTAAGAGTTTTCCACTGGTTGAATGTGTAACTTTTAAAGAGCCCTTATAAGGTAAAATCACTTCTGTGAAGGCACCCATGTGAGAACTTCTTCATGCTTCACGAATCTATGAGGCCGGCACCACTGTGGCTGTAACTAAAAGATGAAGAGAACAGATACACAGAGAGGTTAAGTATTTGTCAAAATCTGCTTAGGGCAGAGCAGAGACTTGAAATGGGTTTGCTGTGTCAAAATTCCAGAAATAGCGGAATTAAAACACCCTAATCAACAAGTAGTATTTAGTAAGACTTCATTGTGTATATGAGAACTGTCGATGAACAGGGAGCTTTCAAATTTAAAACCTATGAAGGTTGGGGGCATAATGTGCCAGGATGGCTTATAAAGTGATTACAATGATTGGTTATTACAGTGGGGCTTTCCAGATGACAAGGGATTGGTTAAAAGTGGTTATCTTACTCCTTTTTTTAGGAAGATAAATTTTTAATGATTATCAGAGGCATTCACAAGGAATAACCTATGTTTTGCTTATTATGTTCATGAAATAAGCTAGATTTTAGTTTTTCTTACGTGGCTTAAAGGGTTTTGTCTGCTCAGAGAATTTTTAAGTCCAGTGTCCATTTTATAGTTAATTTCATAGCTGGTAACAAAGATATTGCATTAAACTACCATCCTCTACTAAAAGCTAGTTTGTACTACTAGGTATTTACCCCAAAGATACAGAGGTAGTGAAAAGAAGGGGCACATGCACCCCAATGTTCATAGCAGCAATGTCCGCAATAGCCAAACTGGAAGGAGCCGAGATGCCCTTCAGCAGACAAATGAATAAAGAAGATGTGGTCCGTATGTACAATGGAATATTACTCAGCCATCAGAAAGGATGAATACCACCATTTGCATCGACACGGGTGGAACTGGAGAAATAAGTCAAGCAGAGAAAGACAGTTACCATATGGTTTCACTCACGTGGAACATAAGAAATCGTGCGGAGGGCCGCAGGGGAAGGGAGGGAAAACTGAATGGGAAGAAATCAGAGGGAGACAAACCATGAGAGACTCTGGACTCTGGGAAACAAACTGAGGGTTACAGAAGGGAGGGGGGTGGGGGACGGGGTAACCAGGTAGTGGGTATTAAGGGGGGCCCGTGTGGTGATGAGCACTGGGTGTTATACGCAATTAATGAATTTTTGAACACTACATCAAAAACTGATGTATTATATGTTGGCTAATTGACCATAATTAAAAAAAGGAAAAAAACATCTTCCAACCTTGTGTTTAAAAAAAAAAAAAAGCTAGTTAGCTGTGTTCATCAAATAATCCAGATCTATATTTAGTTTTGATTTTACACCTTGTCATTTGACTTTAGATTTTTGTTATTGTAGTGTTGGATGTAACAAGCTTCCATTTATTTGTAAAGATTTATAGGCCAATATCAGTAATGAATAAAGCTTTAGATATTTTAATAAATGTAGATGCACTGTTGGCAGTAGAGTACTGCAGGAACCTGCTCCATCACAAGGTATGTGTAATGGATGTCAGACTGGCTTGATACTAGGATGACAATAAAAAGATTCATTTGCTTTTATATCAAGAACGCAGGTATAATGGTACGTATCATAGGAAGTGTTGAATAATCACATTATACCTTACGTTTGGGGACATAAAACACTAATACATGATGAAATACTGTAGGCTAGAAACTAAATTATTAATTTTAGATCACGTATTTACCTATTAATACCTGAATTATGTAAAATTACTTGCAACAATGCAATATTCATAAATGATATGACATGCAAAATGGCATGTGCAAGGCATGAAATTTTGTGCATTTTGTAAGTTGATACAGATTTTTGGATTGTTATGAGAATATAAATAGTAGACTTTATTTTTTACATCAGTTTTAAGCTCACAGCCAAATTGAGTGGAAGGTACAGGGATTTCCCATATACTCCCTGTCAATCCCACACTAGAGTGGTACCTTTGTTAGAATCTATGAAAATATTTTCAAACAGGTGAAAACAAGATGATATGAGCCAGACAGTTGTGTGAAACACGTAATTATTATATTAACCCTTCCTAAATTAAGGGTTCCTCCCTAAATTTAAGAAGGAAAATAGCCTTACCATAATCAGTAGACTGCAGTGTTTTCAAGAGACAATTACGGTCTCCGTTAATTGTCTCCAGAGTGAGAGAAAACTTTTCCATTCAAGCCATTACCATTTGGATACACTTTCTGCACAGGATCAGATGATTCCTATAAATTCTATTATAAGCATGGAGGTGTTATAGATGTACCTCTAGTAATCCTGAAGTTTTGGTCTATGATTCCTGTAAAGTAGGGTGAGTAGCAGATTTATTTTACCACTACATCCTTAAGCATCTTAAAAATCAGGTTTTATTATTCCTTGCATTAAACATCAACAATCACTGGGTGATGGATATTAAGAAGGGCACGTGTTGTGATGAGCACTGGGTGTTATACGCAACTAATGAATTGCTGAACACTACATCTAAAACTAATGATGTACTGTATGTTGGCTAACTGAACATAAAAAAAAACAATGACTGTCAGGATTATATTACATTGCATTAGGTGCCATCAGGTAAGGTCTAGACTCCCATCTCTCTTTACTAGCTCACTCTGTTCCTCAGGAATTAATTCTTCCTGTGTGCTTCGGCACTGGACCAGATTCAAAACCAGAGAATGTCTTTTTCTGATTTGATCACTTACACAGAATCCCAATATGCCTCCTTCCGTTACAGACTATGCCTCTCAGACTGAAATAGAAAATACCTGCTTGACTCTTTCCTGCTGTCAGGAGGGTGGGCTCAGTTTGGTGGTCACTACGGGCAGAACATAGGTAGACAGACCCTGACATACAGGTTTGTGATTCTGTGAGGTAATGTCCCTCAGAACTGCAGTTATCATTTCATCTGTGTCTGGGAGTGTAGGCTTGGGAGTTGACAATATTTCTGAAAACTTTTTCTGATTGCTAATTACCAAAAACAATTACAGGTTTCTAGTTAGCATCTCCTAAGAGAGTATTAGAATGGTTTTGAGAGGCTCTTTCTTTTCCATTATCCCTGGAGGCAAACAGGGTCTCACATGGGGGACAGCAGGAAATGCTGAAGTCTGCAGTGTGACGGACTGGCAGTGATTATGTGTGTCTCACTGGGCTCTTTACTTCCTGCAGAAGTTTCCGCAATGTCTAGTTCTTTCCCAGTTTTCATTCCACTGAGCTGAACCATCATTTAAGTTATTAGCAGGGAAATGGAATAAGATAAAATACAAAGGGTTTTCAAAGAGTTGCAAATAGATGGAAGAACATGATGCCAACAATTTACAATCAGAAATCATTGAACTCACTTGCCCACATCAAAGTCAACTACTTTGGACTCATTTGCATAATTCAATGCCAATTATTAATGGAAATTTTATAGGAAAATATACTTTACCATTGTTTGCCTCCCTCCTCTAATGATAGGAAGTAGACACAGAACAATATCCACAGAAGAAAGAGAGAAGCTTCTGAAAGAGCCCTTCACAGGTAAAAGCACTGGGATCAAATGGTTTAATAGGGAGATTCTACCATTCCTGAAACTGTCATATAAGCCAGTGCTACTTACCTAATTCCAAAGCAGCAAATGGTTACCAGTTCTCCACACTTATTTTGGCTAAATTTGCTGCATGAGCACTTGATGCTTTGGTAATTAAGAAACATAAATTCAGAGTTCAGTTTGGTTCTTTGATCTTTCCTACAAACAAATCCACAATTTGATCCAGATTCACTATCCAATCACCCCCAGTGTTCAAGTCAGGCTTTAGAGCTACCATGGTGGGCAATCCAGATAACTCACACACACAAACTCATTTACACAGGCAAATGCACAAGGGCATGCACACTCAGCGAAATACGCACTAACATACATGCATACTTAACTGTGACACCATCTTAGTTGCACACAAACATTCTGGAACACCACACACAAGCGTACTCTCATAAACACAGATAATGACATTACACAACTTCACAGTTAATCATAAAACCACACACAGTCACCAGGCATGTGTGAATCTCAATAGCATGTTCTTATACAGAAGAATAGTTATATCTCCATACTTCTGGATGCCTGGGAAGGGGACTTCTCTTACCCCCTTTAAAATCCTAATCCTGCAACAGCCTACAAAGGCAGTATTTATAATATGCAGCATTTAAAAAGTGCTGTAAGCATTACCACCTTAGGTTGGGATGTGTGGTGGGAATGTTAGGGTACATGGGGGAGTGGCAGTGCATGGGTGTATGACAGAGCAGGTGAGAGAGGGCGCGGGGAAAGCAGGATATAGAGACAAGATAGAGGGTGGTACACAGGTCCTGGGATGAGGGGAGAAGAGAGTGCAGGAGAAGAAAAGGCAGAGGGATAAAAGACAAGTGTGCTCAATGTCACAAGGAGCATTTCCACATTTAAGGGTATAAGGAGACAAAGTGTGCAGGGCAGTGAAGGGGGTGAGGCATATTGGGATCTGGGGAAAGAAGGCAGCGTTTCATGGAAATGAAGGGGGTAACGGGTATGGGCACTTCACAGGGAAGATACTCATGGTCTTTGGTTGGTGAAATTCACAGGAGACAAGGTCTTGGAGGGATTAAAATCATGGTGGGAGAGGAGGAAGGGGAAGATGTGTGCGGCAGGCAGACCTTGGAGGAAGACACCATGGTCCAAGACAGACAATGTTGGCAGAGAGGGACCCTGGAGGGGACCGTGAGCGCAAAGAGAGAGGCACAGGGGAGGGAGCCAGGAGAAAGGGGTGATAGGAGTAGGGTAGTGCATGTGGGTGTGGATTGGGTCTGTGCAGGAGTTCAGGCTGGGGCAGCGGATGGTGTGCAGTGTAGAGGACCCAGGGAACGGGGGGAGATACTGGAATCGGGAGTGAATGTTCAGCAAGACAAGGGTGCAGATGGTGTGGTTTGAGGGGGCATTGGAAGGTGAGGAGGGTCGCATTGGAGTCCCTGGAATAGTGGTCATGTAGGGACAGATGTCCAAAAGATGATGGGAAGGAGGTTGGGGAACAATTTTAATGGTAAAATATTTAAGTAATAGAGTAAAAGTATTCATGAATTGCCCATGATCTCCAGATGTTACAGTTTTTATCACTGAGGGGTATCCTTCTTCTTATGCAGTTTCAGAGCATATCTGAACTTGTATCAAAATCGCACTACAGGGGCATCTGTGGCTCAGTTGGTTAAGCATCTGCCTTCGGCTCAGGTCATGATTCCAGGGTCCTGGGGGGATCGTGCCCCTCATCGGGTTCCCTGCTCAGCGGGGAGTCTGCCTCTCCCTCTCTATCTGCCACTCCCCCAGCTCATTCTCTCTCTCACTCTCTCTCAAATAAATAAAATCTTTTAAAAATCTCACTACACACACACACACACACACACACACACACACACACACACACACACACACACACACCCATATTCTGTTTGGCTCAATATTTCCATGGTAGAGAAGTAATGCTTGTCAAATTATATATATAAAAAGAGCTATGGCAGGGACACCTGGGTGGCTCAGCCGTTAAGCATCTGCCTTCGGCTCAAGTCACAATCCTAGAGTCCTGGGATTGAGTCCCGCATTGGGCTTCCTGCTCAGTAAGGAGCCTGTTTCTCCCTCTCCCTCTGCCTGCTGCTCCCCCTGCTTGTGCTCTCTCTCTCTCTCTCTCTGACAAATAAATAAAATCTTTAAAAAAAAGAGTGGGTATGGCAGGGGGCACCTGGCTGGCTCAGTTGGAAGAGTACATGACTCTCAATCTCAGGGCCACGAGTTCGAGCACCACATTGAGTGTAGAGATTACTAAAACAAACAAACAAACAAAAGGTACAGCATTTTAGGAGGAAGAGAGGGCGCAGCATCCATCCTGGGACTCAGCATTCACCCAAGAAAGACACTCCCTTTTCTTCTCTTGCCGTCTTTTTCATTGTCTTGAAAAAAAATAGCTGCATTTTGAGACTATGCCTTGTATATGGAATTAACATACAGTTCAAATCATAGCAATCTGTTTGAGTTGTGTTTCCCAAATTAATATATTGAAGTCCTAACCCCTAATACCTCAGAATGTATTTGGAAATAAGGTCATTGCATATGTATTTCCATTTCCTCAGTCTTCATGCTGCCCCTCTTCCTACCTCTGTAGCCCCCTAGACCTGCACCCTGCAACTTCTTAAATCTGTATCCATCCCCTAGATCTCCACCTGCCCCATCACCCTCCAAACTCTTAACTTGCCCCTGCTCCATCCCACCTCCACCTGGCCTTTCTAGGCTTCCATACCCATTTCCATCCTGTACCCACTTTGAAATCCATCCTTTCCTCCACTTTCCCCCCCAACCCTTCCAGAGAGCTCAACCCAACACTTCTTGCCTCCTATCACCTCCACATCTGCCTTCCCCCTTGACCTATATTTGCCCCCATCCCAGTGACTTCACTCTCTTTTCTGTGTCCTCTATGGTGCATCCCTCAAAATTCCAGCTGTGAAACATTCGGCACTATCAGCTCCCTGTGTACCCCATGCACACCACCGCAACTGTCCTTTTCCTCTGGGTCCTTTAGCTTCCTCATGCCCACTATCTCCCCAGCTGACTTCATCACCCACACATTTTGCCTGAGCCCATTTCCCCCCATGCAAGGCTCCAGCTTCCCTTCCACCCTCTATTTCTGTCTTGGACCACAACCATATCCAGCACATCCATACCATAACAACACACTATAGTGTAGTTTCTTTTGTGTTTTAAATGTTGTCTTGACCCAGTTTGGGGGCTCTGGCTAGTGGATGGTCAGTCTCCCCTCTTGAGCATCTGACCAAGTCTACACCTCAACCACTGCCCTAACTGGGCTCTCACACAATGGGCCACTTTGCAGCAGCTGTGACTGCCCAGGGTCAGGTACCAGACAACGAGGGACAGCCCTTATGCTCTGGAACCTGTGAGATTATTTAAATTAGCCAATTCAAAGGGTGCCCTCTAACCCTAGCTAACCCCATCCCACGTGCCATGCAGAAGCTGTGCCTACAGCTTCAGCTTACGGTTACCCTGTTCCTGGGGAGCAATCCCCCGTGTAGCCTGTCTGTCCTTCTCTCATGCAGAGCCATAAGTAATAAAGAGTTCTGCCTTCCATTTGTGTGTGTGTGTGTGTGTATATATGTGTGTTATTCTGTTATATCCTGCCATCAAAAGTCTTTAAATCTTAAAAAACAGAGTCCCCTCCCCCCCCGTATTCTTTACCCCTGTGGACATGAACTTACCTGTGCCTTTTGTCCAGCCCTGCCCGTCCTCGCTTCTGCCCACTGTCCCCTCCCAAATATCCCCGTTGTGCCCATGACTGCTATAACCCTTATCACACAGGGCCCAGTATGAGTTCCACCCTTCACTGCTTTGCACACTTACCTCTGTGTGTCTTCAGACGCCTCGGTACACTTTAAACACACAGCACCTTTGAACCCCTGTGTGCATTTACCCTCTGTACCCTCTCCTTCTGCCCTGTGTATCCCCCAAACCCTATGCTCATGAACCACTGCCATCTTACGCTTATGTCCCCTGTCCCTGTGTCCTGTCACCACCATACTCAGTCATACCCACACTCCCCACCTTCACCTCATGTGGCAGAGCTCATAGAACTTTTTTCCTAATTTTTAAAATTGTGGTAAATCTAAATGTAACATAAATTTTACCATCTTAACTGTTTTAAGTGTACAGTTCAGTGGTTAAGTGTATTCATATTTATATGCAACCTTATCACCACTGTCCATCCCCAGAACTCTTTTCATCTTGTACTTCTGAAACACTATACCCATTAAACACCAACTCCCCATCTCTCCTCCCCCAAGACCCTGGCACCCACCATCCTACTTTCTCTATGATTTTCTACTATAAGCCCCTCATATAAGTGGGATCATACAGGATTTGTCTTTTTTTGACTGGCTCATTTCACTTAGGATAACGTCCTCAAGGTTCATCCATGTTTTCACTTGTGACAGGATGTCCTTCCTTTTTAAGGCTGAACAATATTCCACTGTTTGCTTTTCCATTCATCTGTTGGACACTTGGGTTGCTTGCATGTTTTAGCTATTGTGAACAATGCTGCTATGAACACGAGTGCACAAATACCTCTTCAAGACCCTGCTTCCAATCCTTTTCAGTACATACCTGGAAGTGGGATTGCAGGATCCTGTGGTAATTCTATTTTTAATTTTTTATGGAATTGTCAAACTTTTCCACAATGGCTGTTATTTTTTTTTTTTAATTATTTTTTGAGAGGGTGAGCAGGGGGAGGGGCAGAGGGAGAGGGAGAGGGAGAGAATATCAAGCAGACTCCCTGCTGAGCGTGGAGGCCCCTGCAGGGCTCGATCTCAGGGCCCTGAGATCCTGACCTGAACCAAAATCAAGAGTCAGACGCTTAATGGACTGCGCCATCCAGGCATCTCTGGTGGCTTTGATTTTTATTCCCACTGCCTCAGCACAGGGTTCCAGTTTCTCCACATCGTTGCTGTCCTTGCTATTTTCTTTCTTTCTTTGTTTTATAGTAGCCGTGCTGTGTGAGGTGGTATCACATTATGGTTTTGATTTGTATTTTCCCTAATGAATTTTGATGTTTCATGTGCTTATTGGCTATTTGTATATCTTCTTCGGAGAAGTGTCTGTTCAAGTCCTTTGCCAATTACTGAACTTTTTTTTCCTTTTTACTTTTGAGTCTTAGGATTTCTCCATATATTCTGTACACAACTCCTTAACAGATACATGAACTACAAATACTGTCTCCCATTTTGTTGGGCCTTTTCACTTCGTTGATGGTGACTTTTGATCACAAAAGTGTTAAATTTTCATGTCGTCCAGTTTTTCTATATTTCCTTTTGTCACCTGTGCCTTTGTCATACCCACAGAAGTGTCTTGGGTGTCACACCCAAGAAGTCATTGTCAAATCTAATGTCATGAAGATTTTGACCAGTGTTTTCTTCTAAGAATTTTGTTGCTTTAGGTCTTACACTTAGGCCTTTGATCCATTTTGAGTTAATTTTTGTATATGGTATTAAGTAAGCGTCCAACTTCATGCTTTTTCCTGTGGACTGTCCTTCCTTCTTTTTCTGTATGCGACCCTGTCTGCCTTTAGGGTTCACGAAAAAATAAGAGCCTCTCCCAAACACTACAGTGATCTCTTGGAGATACTCAGAAGAAACTTGCAGTTGTTTTTAGTAATTAGCAACTGGGACGAAGGTTTTCAGAAATGTTCCCAGGTCCCCAAGCCTGCGCTGTCATTATACCTACAGGAGAAATGATGATTGCAGTTCTGAGAGGAGGTGAGATCACAGATTCACAAACCTTTCTCTGAGTCTAGCTGCCCCCCCCCAACACATGTACTGGCTGTCCAGACCTTCACACCGAACCAACTGTCCTGACAGCGGGAAGGATTCCAGTGAGTATTTTTATTTATTTTATTTTTAATTTTTTAAAGTTTTATTTATTTATTAGAGAGAGAGAGATCGAGCACAAGCGGGCAGAGCGTCAGGCAGAGGGAGAGGGAGAAGCAGGCTCCCCACTGAGCAGCAGAGAGGCCCGGGATCATGACCTGAGCTGAAGGCAGATGCTTAATTGACAGAACCACCCAGGTGCCCCTCCAGTGAGTATTTTTAATTTCAGTCTGAGTGGCAGAATCTGCAAGGAAGGAAGTCTGAGTAAGTGTTCATGTCTGGAGGAGAAATAGATACAGTGGCAAAGCCAGACAGAGAGGTGAAATAATTCCTTAGTGAAGAGCTGAGCTAGTAAAGAGGATGAGGGTCCTAAATCCTATGCCAATCCCTGATCGCTCCTAATGTAACTTAGTGTGATTGTCACTGAAGACACTTACTGGTAAAGAATCCCAGTGATAATGAAATCTGACTTTTAAGGTGCTTAAATATTGTAGTTACGAAATAAATATACTGCTCACATTTCCTTACAGGAATCATATGTTAAATTTTCTGTGTTATTAGAGGTGTGCTTACAGTACTACCATGCTTATAATACAGAGTATGATGAAACTATAAGAATTATTTCATCCTATGCAGGAACCACCTATCTGCAGTTGTTTCTGGAATACAACAAATGTTTTTCTTCTAAGTCTGGGCATAGGATGCACTTCATGAAAACAGTAATTGTGTCTCTAATAAAAACATCTGTGACTTGATGATTATGGACAGGCTACTTTCTCTCTTGAAGTTAGAGAAGCAGCCTGTAAGGAAGAGATAACTTTATAATTAGCTTCAGACAAGAGGTGTCAGGACCACATGTTTTATTTTTATTTTTATTTTTATTTATTTTATTTTATTTTATAGTGATAAGAACACAGGAGATCTACTTTCTTAACAATTTTTTAAATTAATTTAAGGGTAGAATTTAGTGATTTCTCAGTTGCATATAACACCCAGTGCTTATTACATCAAGTGCCCTCCTTAATGCCCTTCACCCAGTTACCCCATCCCCCGACCCACCTACCCTCCAGCAACCCTCAGCTTGTTTCCTATAGTTAAGAGTCTCTTATGGTTTGCCTCCCTCTCTGTTTTCATCTTACTTTATTTTCCCTTCCCTTCCTCTGTGTTCATCTGTTTTTCTTAAATTCCACATATGAGTGAAATCATAGGATATTTGTCTTTCTCTGATTGACTTATTTCACTTAGCATAATACCCTCTAGTTCCATCCATGTCATTGCAAATGGCAAGATTTCATTCCTTTTGATGGCTGAGTAATATTCCATTGTATATATATATATACACCACATCTTCCTTATCCATTCATTTGTCAATGGACATCTGGGCTCTTTGCATATTTTGGCTATTATGAACATTGCTGCTATAAAAATTGGGGTATATCACTATGTTTGTATCCTTTCGATAAATACCTAGTAGTGCTTATTGTTGACTTTATTCTTACTTTCTACTTCAATTCCTGTATGTCCGGAAGAAACATTTATTTATTTATTTATTTATTTATTTATTTAAAGATTTTATTTATTTGAGAGAGAGAGAGAAACAGCATGACAGGGAGAGGGTCAGAGGGAGAAGCAGGCTTCCCGATGAGCCGGGAGCCTGATGTGGGACTCGATCCCAGGACTCCGGGATCATGACCCGAGCCGAAGGCAGTCGCCCAACCAACTGAGCCACCCAGGCGCCCCTGGAAGAAACTTTTAAAAACAAGTATACATTTGACCTCTTTTCTTTAGAAGTTTTCAACCTAGAAATTTCTGCATGATTTGAAAAACTAAGAGTCTTTTTCTTCAGTAGGTTTAAACTCCTCCTTCACAATGTAAGGACATTATACATAAATGTACTCACTATATCCCATGGTTTTTATTGGTGATATGTATTTTTTAAATTGAGAAATACAGATACAGTGCACAGATAATGAAACTGCATACTAATCACATATCTGTATGCAGCACTTATATCAATGCACAGAATATCATCAGACCCCTGGAAGCTCCCACTGCTGTCCCTGTCTGTCACCCCTCATAGGGTAAACACAGTGGTGACCTCTGCCAGCATACATTATTATTGTCTATTTGGTATTTAATGTAAAGAAAATAGTAGAGCATTAACTCTTTTGTATTTGACTTTTTTCATTTAAGTTGTTTGAGAACTTATGGTTGTATGTTGTTGTGACTCATCCGCTGGCATTGCTGTATAGAATTCCGTTTTAGGAACGTCAAACAATTAATCATTCCACTGTGACCAAGAGTGGGTCAAGAGAAACAAGATTTAAGGATGAGTTTTCTGAGTTGGTTCTTGGGTTTCTAGAAGTGGCTTTCTAATCTGATTAGATTTAAAAATGCAAAAGAAGAGTGCCTGGGTGGCTCAGTTGGTTAAACATCTGCCTTTGGCTCAAGTCATGATCCCAGGGTCCTGGGGTAGAGCCCCATGTCAGGCTTCCTGCTCAGCGAGGAGTCTGCTTCTCCCTCTGCTCCTCCCCCAGCCCATTCACGCTTGCTTTCTCTCTCATGCTCTCTCCCTCTTTCTTGAATAAATAAAATCTAAAAAAAAAAAAAATTAAAAAGTGTAAAAGAGGGCTCAAATACCAGCAGAAATGTATTTTTGTTTTTGTGCTTTCCTTTGCCCTGCTCCTCTTTAATCTGGCCATTTCTATATGAAAATATGGTAAACATGCTCATCTCCCTTCATCACCTCATATTTCAAACAAATCAGTGCCATCTCTCTAAGGATATGACTTACCTACAAAACTTGTAACTGGCTCCCAGAAACACTACTGCCCAAGAATGGATGTTTCCTCCAGCCCCACCCAGGCTATTCTTTATGTGGTGGGGAAATTACTTTCTTTAGTTGGAGGAAGGACAAGGCCACGCTCTAACCCATGTTCATGTACCTTTTCCTGAAATTTCATGCCAGGTTCATTTCTTGGAAATTTATTGCATTAGATTGAAAGCCACACACTTGAAGACTTCTCTGTAATATCCAGATTGTGTCAAGACCTGGTGTTTATTATTGCATAAATTCTGCACTCCTTTACTGGCAGTATTAGGAAAACTTCAATTATATAAGTATTTATAAGATAATGGTGTTTCATTACAATATTGTTATGATTTATTGTTTATTTTGAAGAAGATGCTCAGCATGTCCTGTTTACTGTTGTCTTGGACTCGTAATTTTATTTAGGACCCTGAGGGGGATGAATGAATTGGCAACTGTACATTGTAGAAATACATACAGTTTACATATTTCTTATAAGACGAGGGGATTTTATATTCCCTGCCCAGGCAAAGCAGAGCCTAGGTACCTTGGAGTCATGGCTCATGAGCAGAAAGGGGCTGACAGTTGGGAAACACATAGCCATGATTGCAGTGATGTTCAGGAGGACCCAGGTGGGATTATCAGAAAGAGTCAAAACAACTTGAAAGACAGAGGAGAGGGTGTAAAAATAGACAAAGGTGCTCAGCAGAAGAAGGATGGTTTTGGTGGCTCTGGACTCAGGGGAGGACCTGGAGGAAATGGTTCTTCGTATATGTTGGACCCGCTTCTGTGCCTGTACAGGATGAAGAGCATGGTGCTGCTGGCCCAGAGCATGAGCCCCAACACAGCACATCAGGGGATGACAGCAGTGCTGCCTACAACGAGTCTCTGGTTTTGTCATGACGAACCGAAGAACAGTATCCGAAATCCTTTTTGTTTGTGATGTTTTTCTCACTCAATGTGCTAGTTAAGTAGAGAGGAAAAATGACATTGACCAGCATTTGCAGCATCCAACACAGGAAGATAGAGGGAACAATGTACTCGGGAGCTTTTACTTTAAGCTCTGCCCACCAGGAGTTTCTGGGGCTGATTGTGATGGCCTGGTAGACACTCAAGATGCAGATGCTACCAGTGGATACTCCCCTCCCCACCCTGTGAAGAAAGAAAAGAAGTTTGCATCCAAAGTGACTAAGGCTATGTTTCCACCCAAATGCTGCCATGGTCTGGGGGACTCCTCTACAGAGCAGGGTTAAGAAGTTGGCCACAGTCAGGTGCTTGTGAATGAAATCTGTGGACTTGAACCTGTAGTCAGTGAAGGAGAGGAGGACATAATGACAAAGAAGTGAGAAATTGCCCAGGATGCCAACCGTAGTCTGTGTTAAGAAGATCAGTCCTACCGCCAGTTCCCTGTTGGCCATTTTCTCTCTTCTCAGTCACTGTTAGTTGCCTTCTGAGCTAGAATGTCCTGCATGGGAACATGAGGCATGGGCCACATGTATCACATCAGCTGAAATCCAGTATGTTCCCCTTTCCATTCATTCCCCCTTGGAAACACCTATTTAATGTTTATTTTTTCATAACAGCTTTCTGAGGGCTGAATGTAGAACTTTCAAAGAGCCTTTATAATGTAAAATCTCTCCTGCGAAGACACTCACATGAGAACATCTTCACGCTTCACAAATCTGTGAGGCTAGCACTATTGTGGATGTAACTAAAAGATGAAGAGAACAGACACACAGAGACGTTAAGTATTTGTCCACATCTGCTCCTTCAGGCTGTGTGGGGACTGGGAACCAGCTGGGCTGGAAACCATGATAGTGCACTGAGCCACCATGGTCTGCTAGAAAGCTAGGTAGCTGTGTTCATCAAAATCCAGACCTGCAGTCAGTTTTGATTTGCCACCTTGTGGTTTGATTGTAAAGTGGTGGTATTCTATAATTTTCATTACAACAACTTTCCATTCACTTGTACTGATTTATTCAACAGGACAATATCAATTATGGGTAAAGTGTTCAATATCTTAGTAAATGTACCTGCACTGTTGGCAGTAGAATACTGCAGGAGCCTGTCCCCTGACAAGTTATATGTAGTGGATGCCAGTCTGGCTTGTTACTAAGATGGCAACAGAAAGACTAATTTGCTTTTATGTCAGGAACGAAGTGTAATGGCAGCAATCACAGGAGTTGTTGAATAATCACATGTAATTCTGTAAACTTTGGGACATAAAACACTAACACATGATAAAATAGTAATCGTGTAAGGCAGAAATTAAGTTAGTATTGATTTCAAATGATACACTTATCTACTTATTAATACCTCAGTTAAGTAAACCTATTAACAATGCACTCAGATTTGTGAATGATATTAACATAAAATACATCACTGCAAATTGGCATCTGTAAGGCATGTATTCTTACACACTCTCTAAATCCAAGTACTGGGTTTTTGTATTGATAGTAGAATAATTTTTTTAAAGATTTTATTTGCTTGTTTGACAGCACAAGCAGGGGGAGTGGCAGAGGCAGAGGGAGAAGCAGGCTTCCCGCCGAGCAGGGAGCCCGATGCGGGGCTCGATCCCAGGGCCCTGGGATCATGACCTGAGCCAAAGACAGACGCTTAACTGACTGAGCCACCCAGGCGCCCCGATAGTAGAATAATTTTTAAATGGGTGGAAAGAACATGATATGCACCTGACAGCTGCCATCTGGAATGCATCATCATTTTGTCAACTGTTCCTTACGTGCTCATTTCCTAACTTTCAAAATGAATAAGTCTCACTATCATTGACAGATTGTGGAGGTTTCTAGTGCAGACTCAATTAATGTCCCCATAATTTCGTGATACATCCAGAGTTAGAGACACCTTTCCATTCAAGTCATTACCATTTGGATGATAAACTTTCTGCACAGGATCAGATGCTTCCTGTACGTACTCTTCACCACGTGCATGCTCTTCATAGTCTTCGCTACAAGCATGGAGGTGTTCCAGGTGCACCCCTAGTAACCCGGAACATTTAGTCTACAATTCCTATGACGTGGACTGTACTGCAGATTGACTTTACCACTCAGTCCTTAAGGGCTTAAAAATCAGTGTGTATTATTACCTGCAGGAAACACCGGCAGTCACTATGAGCAGAGATGACCTTTATTGCATTAGGAGCCATCAGGGATTGGTGAAAATCTAGGATCCCATCTCTCTTTCCTAGCTGAGTGCAAACCTCAGAATTATTACACCTTCCTGCATGGCTTTCAAAATGAATCAGGTGATACACAGAAGATTGCCCTTTTCTGATATGATCACTCACCCAGATTCTTGATATCCCTTTTCTTAAACAGACACCGCCTCTCAGTCTGAAGTAGAAATCCTCACCAACTCCTTCCTGCTGCCAGGAGGGGCTCAGTGTGAAGGACACGGCAGCCAGTATGTTTGTGGGAGGGGGGCAGCCAGACCCTGAGATATAGGTTTGTGATTCTGTGAGGTCCCCGCCCTCACAACTGCAATTATTTCATTTGTAGCCGCACTGGGAGTGTGGGTTTGGGAGCTGAAGAGGTTTCTGAAAATTTTCCCCTCAGTTGTTAATTATGAAAAACAATTATGAGTTTCTAGTTAGAACCCCACAGGAGACTATTTGAGTATTTCTGTGAGGCTCTTTTTTCCCCCTCGATCCCTGTAGGTAGATAGGGTATTCTATGAAGAAATACTGAGTTCTGACACGTGAGGGACTGGTGGCTAAGTCTATGTGTCTCACTGGATTCTGCACTTCCCAGAGAAGTTTCTCTACCCAGAAACTAGTATTTTGCTAATCTTCTGACCACTGAACTGAACCATCAATTAAGTTTATTAGTAGAGAAACAGAATGAGACAAAATACCTGGTAAGAATATTCAGAGATACAAGTAAAAGGAGGAACATGATGTAAATAACATGGTATAGAAATTATGTTACAAATCAAAGTTAATGAATTTGGCCTTGTTTGAATAATTCAGTGCCAATTAATGGGAAAATTGTTTAGGAACATATGCTTTACCATAATTGACCTCTATTCATAAGAAATACAGACAGAACAATATCCACAGAAGAAAGAAGGACGTTTCTAAAAGAGTGTGTCACAGATCTAAAGCAGCAGGATCAGATGGCTCAACCAGAAGATTCTACCAGTCCTGTAAATATTGGATGAGCCAACCCTCAGGTACTTAATTCAAGAGGATCACATGGTTACAACAGTTCTTTACTGTTTTGTTGTTGTTGTGTTTGAATTTTCAGTAATGAGCTCTTACTGCTTTGGTAAGAAGAAATACAAATTAGGAGTTGAAACTGATCCTTTGGTTTTCCCTACAAACAAGTCCACATGTGATGCAGGTTCACTATGCAGTGAGCAGTCATTTTCAAGTCAGAGCCATCATGGTGGGCAACTCAGACTGCACACAAACATGAACTCATTTACACACTTACAAGCAGATGGAAACACGTGTATATGCACACCCACGCTCACATATACTCACATACTAGTAGACACATACATGGTCACTCATGTACTCACACAATTACAGTTGAAACTCACAAATATTCAGGCACATACCGAACACATACACACTCACCCTCATCGACCTTAATGTTCACCACACCTTCACTCAAACTCACAGTTCACATTCACTTTCATAATATCAACATACACATTCATCGTGTGTGTGTGTGTCTTAATGACATGTTCATATACAGAAGAAGAGTTGTATCTCCAGACCTCTGGATGCCATAAATGGGGTTCTTTTTTATCATTTGTAATCCTTCCAAGCCTGCAACTACCCACAAGGAGAGTATCTGCAACATAGATTCTTAAAAATTTCTTTGAGCATTACCACCCTAGGTCAGGACGTGTGGTAGGAATGTTGTGGTATGTAGGGGAGTGGCAGCGCATGGGTGTGTGACAGAGCAGGTGAGAGAGAGGGTGCAGCGAAAGAAACATAAGGACAAGGTGCAGAGGTCCTGGGGTAAGGGGAGAAGAGAGTGCACGAGAGGAAAGAAGGCTGAGGGATAAAAGACAAAAGTGTGCTCACTGTTGCAGGGAGGCATTCTCAAGTGAGGGTACAAGGACACAAAGTGTGCCAGGAAGTGAAGGGAGTAAGGCATATTGGGATCTGGGAAAAGAGAGGTGCAGGGTTTCCTGGGAATGGAAGGAATAATGGGGATGGGCTCTTCACAGGGAAGATATTAATAGTCTATGGTTGGTGAAATTCACAGGAGACAAGGTCTTGGAGGGATTAAAATCATGATTGGAGAGGTGGAAGGGGAATATTGTGGGGCAGGTGGATTTTGGCGGAAGACAGCATGGTCCAAGCCGATCAAGAATGTTGGAAGAGGAGAGGGACCCTGGAGGAGACTGTGAACACAAGGAGAGAGGCAAAAGAGGCACAGGGCAGTGAGGGAGCCAGGAGAAAGGGTCAGGGGTGATAGGGATGGGGTAATGCCTGTGCGTGAGGATAGGGTTTGTGTAGGAGTTCAGGCTGGGGCACTGGATGGTGTGGGGCTTAGAGGATCCAGAGAATGGGCTGAGATACTGGAATTTGGACTGGGATGTTCTGCAAGACAAAGTAGAGCTCGGATGGTATGGTTTGCAGGTCGATGGAAGGTGAGGAGGTTCGCACCGTAGTCCCTGGAATAGTACTTAGGTAGGGACAGCTGTTAAAAAGATGACAGGAAGGAGATTGGAGTGCAAAGCAGAAGGGTGACAGGGTTGACTGCAGGTGAGGGGTGTGTGGAGGTTTAGCAGGTGGCTCCAGCTCTAGGGTGTGGGCATGGGTGATGTTGCTGTGGGAGGGGCACATGGTGGGGTAGAGGAGGCAGGGAGCCAGGAGGGATGGTGGTGGCACAGGGCAGATTGGAGGCCACTGAACTCTATTCAGTAATTCTGATTTATGCTCAAATCACAAGCTTCGTGGGCAGTTTCTAATTTCAGTTCAGGAGGCAAAACTCTTGCTTCTTCTGTAAAATGCGCCTTTCACATCATGACATAGACCATACGGTATAGGAGGGAAGGTGCAATCTTGGATAGGGACACTCAACTGCATTCTCACCGTTCCTTGGGGAAATCAGAAGCAGGATGTGACCTTGATGGCTCAGGCTGTAGAGGCTGTTTACTGGTATCCAGCGTTGCAAGTGTTGGTAAGAGCTATCCCGTCCCAAACTCTGCATATTTATTCATGATCTGTTCTGGATCGAATAAATGGTATGCCCCAATACTGATCTGATGAAGATTCTTTTATGTGTTGTGATATTTCTAGAATCTAACACTTTATTTTACCTATATGAGCTTTAATAATCTTTATTTGTGCACTTTAATGTAACAAGAAAACATGGGATACCTGAAAATTTTGAGGATATCGCTCCTGTGTTTTTTCATTATAAGAAACCATAAGAAAAGGGAACCAGAGGTAATAGAGTTGTAGACAGATTAATAATTTCTAAAATATTTTTTAATTGCAAAAATTCTACTGATATATTACAATGGCCACATCTCCAATTTGGGGGTTATTCTCTTGGCTTTGTTATGATACTAAGTGAAAAGAATTGGAGGGTTTAAGGTTACTAATGAGCTGACCTTAAAAAGAGATGTTATCTCGGATTATGTGGTGGATCCAGAGTAATTCTATGAGGCCTCAAAAGAGAGAAGCCAGAGAGAGTCAATAGAAGAGGAAATCAGAGATTTGAAGCATAAGAGGGATTGAACCGACTAGTGCTGTCTTTGAAGCCGAAGTGTAGGTGAGCACATGTGGAAACCATAAGAAGGAAATTAATTGTGCCAACAATGTAAAAGGTTATGGAAGTGGATTCTACCCCAGGCTCTGGAAATTGAAGCCCAGGCTGATTGACACCTTGATTTCAGATGGCGACACTCTAAACAGAGTAACCAGCCAAGGTCCCCTATGTTTTTGATGTAAGAACTGTTAGAAAATAAATGTGTATTCATCCTTTCTGATGGCTGAGTAATATCCCACCATTTGCATCAACATGGATGGAACTGGAGGGGATTATGCTTAGTGAAATAAGCAGAGAAAGACAACTATGATATGGTTTCACTCCTATGTGGAACATAAGCAATAGCACAGAGGACCGCAGGGGAAGGGAAGGAAAACTGAATGGGAAGAAGTCAGAGAGGGAGGCAAACCATGAGAGACTCTGGACTCAGGGAAACAAACAGGGTTACAGAAGGGAGGGGTGGGGGGATGGAGTAACTGGGTGATGGGTATTAAGGAGGGCCTGGGTTGTGATGAGCACTGGGTGTTACATACAACACTGCATCAAAAACTGATGATGTACTATATGCTGGCTAACTGAACATAATAAAAAATAAAAGTGTGTGTCTTGTTAAACATCTGCTAAGGAGTTACATCGATGTAAGAGACTAAATATTTATTCCTCCCTACCCTCAAATGACATGGTGAAATCGAATCCCCAGCGTGATGGCATTTGGGGAGGGGGCTTTGGGCGATGCGTAAGTGATAAGGATGAGCTGTCGTGAATGAAAACATTCACCTCGTAAAAACGACCCCAGAGAGCCCCTTCCACCGTGAGAGTACACAGCGGTAGGATGGCCATCCATGAGCAGGAACTGGGCACAGGAGATGGTCGTTCTGAAAACCTCCAGGTGATGCTAACGGGAATCCGGCCTGGAGGACCACTTAGCCAGACATCGCCTCTCAAAGTGTCGTTTGTATGTGCATCTCCTGAATTCCTGTTGAAACCGAATCTAGAGGAGAACCCCGCTCTAAGAGATTGAGATACACCTGGGGTGGGGCCCATGAATGAGCCTTTTCAACAAGGTCTCTGGGGGCGCGGAGGCTTTTCTCCTCAGAACCCTGTTTCCAGAGCATCCGCCCAACACCAGTCCCTCTTTCAGCAACACTAGAGAAAGCAAGCAGAGCACACCTGATCCTCTGCACGCTATCATCACATCTCAACATAAATACTGGGGGTTCCCTGCATTTAGCAAATGAAGGGGAAGGAACGGGACGGAACCAGGACTGGTGATTCTTGTGGGGAGGGAGGGGCTGCTATAGCAAAAAGTCTGAAGACCCCACCAGCCACGGCGGGGCGTGAAGTTGCAGTCTCTAAGTCCTCGGCGGGGCAGGCCTTCGTGGGTGGCCTGTGCGCAAGCGCGAATGTGGGTGTGGCTACTGCCTCCCTGCGCCTGCGCACTTGGGACCAGGGTCAGGTGACCCTCGTGTTCTCCCAGGTGGCTTCGGGCCCGCAGGGGCCTTTCGCTATTCCGGCTGAGGAACTGCTTTATAGCAGCGGGTTCTCGTTCTGCAAGGTTAGTTGTGAGGAATGTGGGCTGACTCTGGTGTGGTAGTGCTTGCGGGGCCCCAAGGAGGGAGGGGGACTGCGTGCTGCGGGCAGCTCCGCTCTGCGTTCACAGCTGCCCCAGAGCCTGAGCGCGCGCGACGGGCGGGTGTGAGGGTCCTGTGGGAGGGACTGTTTTGGACTAGAGTCTGGTGGCGCCTTTAACCGTGTGTATTGAGTAACGAGTCCCAGGGCCCTGGTGCCGCCCTCGGGGGCATCTAGATTTTAGGGGACACTGATTTCAGGTCCCCGGGGTGGGGCGAGGGGGCCATACACAGTGCGCCCCGTGGAGCGCATGCGCGAGGTCCTGGGCTGGGAGGAAGTGGGAATGAGCGAAGTCGGGGGCCCACCTGGAGAGGGCAGAACACGTGGTAGTGAAAAGATGGGTTTGTGCTTCATTTATTTATTTATTTTTAGATTTTATTTATTTGAGAGAGAGAGAGCAGGGGGAGGGGCAGAGGGAAAAGGGTTTGTGCTTCAGATTCTGTTTGCATGAAGAGCGCAATCTGAGCCCTGGTCTGTGGTCTTGGGGAGGAACTGGGTCTTGTGGGTGGTCGAGGGGTCTGGTCAGGGGGTCCAGATGTGGTGGGATCAGGTGTGGACTATAGATCCTGGTCCTGACGAGGGCAGGATGGGCCGGGAGACCTGGGCACAGTTGTGAGGTAGGAGAGGTTGCACCTAAGCAGGACCAGCATTGTTGGGAGGCCTTCTCAGCTGCAGCCTGGTTGTGGGGCTGAGTCTCAAGTGGGGTACGGCTCAAGTGTTGGCTGCACACAGACTGCCCCACCGTCCACGCGGGGGCGCAAGTGTTGGCTGCACACAAAGCACACGGCTTCTTGCGCTCATCATCCACGTAACAAGTTCCAGTGCTCAGGTCCAGGCGCTGCTGGAGTAGACCCGAGCTAACAGCCTGTGCACGGATGCCAGACCTCCAGTCAGAGAAGGACAGACACCGTATGTTCTCATTCATATGTGGAATCTAAGAAGGAAAACAGATGAACATGTGGGAAGGAGAAAAATAGAAAAATTGAGAGAGAAACAAGCCATAAGAGACTCTAAATGATAGAGAACAAACTGAGGGTGGATGGAGGGACATGGGTGGGGGAAGGGCTAGATGGGTGATGGGTATTAAAGAGGGCAATTGTTGTGATCAGCACTAGGTGTCATATGTAATGATGAATCACTAAATTCTACTCCAGTAACCAATATTACGATGTATGTTAACTAAAGTTTTAATAAAAACAGAACAAAAAATACCAGTCTACATAAAAACACTCAGTACTCCTTGAAGAAGTGGCCTAATATAGGCTAGGGAAGAGAGAATATGAGCTGAGTCTTAAGTGTGTTGATTCAGAAAGTAAAGAAATGCAGTCATTGCTGGGGTTTTGGGGCAGGAAGAAATAGCGATTACAGCTGCCCCTGGAACAACATTTGGGTGGGGTGCCTATCCCTTGTGCCATCAAAATCTGCATATAAGTTTGGCTTCCCAAACATTTAACTACTAATGCCTACTGTTGACCAGAAGCCTTACAGGTAACAAACAGCTAACATATACTATATATTCCATGTATTGTATACTGTATTCTTACGATAAAGTAAGCTAGAGAAAAGAAAATGTGAAGAAAATTGTAAGAGAAAATAGTTTACAGTACTGATCTGTAAAAATTCCACATGTAAGTGAATCTGCGTCCTTCAGACTAGTGTTGTTCAGGGGTCAACTGTACTGCTTAATGGCTAATTTTCTGTGTAGGATGATGAAGTAGGTAGTGGTTATGGTTACACAACATTGTGAATGTGTGAAATGCTACTGAATTGTACACTCTAAAATGGGGGTACATTTTATATTCTGTATATTTTAACTTGTGATAACAAACAAAACTTGATGGGATGTAGCCAGGGTGAAGAACCCCCAGTGGGCAAATTTGGAATAATTTGTGCAGCAAAAAAATATATAGTAATATGTCACTGCAAATAGGAAGGAAATCTTGAATGTATTGTGATAATAGATGTAGGGAAGGGGAAAAAAGAAACCTCTCCTTTACACAGGAATGCTAACTAATACACATGTAAAGGCAGTGGGAGGGTTGCTGCAAGGGTGGTTCAATATCTCAAGTCAACATGGTACACCACATTAGTAAAAGAAAGGTAAGAATCAGATGATCCTCTCAATAGATGCAGAAGAAGCATTTGGCAAAGTACAACATCGATTCTTGATAAAAACCCCCGACAAAGTAGGGATAGAGGCAATATACCTCAGTATCATAAAAGCCATATATTAAAAAACCCACAGCTAATATCATCCTCATGGGCAAAAACTGAGAGCCTTTCCTCTACAGTCAGGAGCAATACAGGAATGTCTACTCTCACCACTATTAGTTAACATAGTAATGGAAGTCCTATCTTAGCATCAGAGAACAAAGAGAAATAAAAGGCATCCAAATTGGCAAGGAACAAGTCAAACTTTCCCTATTTGCAGATGACATGATACTCTATAGAAAACTGAAAAGACTCCACCAAAAAATTGCTAGAACCAATACACGAATTCAGTAAAGTCACAGGATACAAAATCAACATAGAGAAATCTGTTGTATTTCTATATACCAATAATGAAGCACCAGGAAGAGAAATCAAGGGATTGATCCCATTTACAGTAGCACTGAAAACCATAAGATACCTAGGAATAAACTTAACTGAGAAGGTAAAAGATCTGTACTCTGAAAACTGTAAAACACTGATGAAAGAAGTTGAAGATAACACAAAGAAATGGAAAAGCATTCCATGCTCATGGATTGGAAGAACAAATATTGTTAAAATTTCCATATTACTGAAAGCAATCTACACATTTAATGCAATCCCTATCAAAATGCCATCAGTGTTTTTCACAGAGCTAGAACAATCAATCGTCAAATTTGAATAGATGCACAAAAGACCCTGAATAGCCAAAGCAATCTTGAAAAACCAAACCAAAGTTGGAGGCATCACTATTCCAAACTTCAAGTTATATTACAAAGCTATAGTGATCAAGACAGTATGGTACTGGCACAAACACTCACACACATAGATCAATGGGGCAGAAAAGAAAACCCAGAAATTAATCCACAACTACATGGACAACTAATCTTCACCAAAGCAAGAAAGAGTATTCAATGGGAAAAAGACAGCCTCTTCAATAAATGGTGTTGAGAAAACTGGAGAGCAACATGCAAAAGAGTGAAACAGGACTGCTTTCTTACAGCATACACAAAAATAAATTCAAAATGGATGAAAGGGCTAAATGTGACACAGGAAACCATCAAAATCCTACAGGAGCACATAGGCCATAACCTCTTTGACCTTGCCCATAACAGCTTCTTACTAGATACCTTGCTAGAGGCAAGGGAAACAAAAGCAAAAATAAACTACTGGGACTTCATCAAGATAAAAAGCTTCTGCACAGCAAAGGAAACAATCAACAAAACTAAAAGGCAACCTTCAGAATGGGAGAAGAGTTTGCAAATGACATATCTGGTAAGGGTTAGTATCCAAAAAATATATATAGAACTTATCAAACAACAACCAAAACACAAATAATCCAGTTTAAAAAAAATGGGCAGAAGACATGAGTAGACATTTTTCCAAAGAAGACATACAGATGGCTAACAGACACATGAAAAGATGCTCAACATCACTCATCATCAGGGAAATACAAATGAAAATTACAATGAGCTATCACCTCACACCTTTAAGAATGGCTAAAATTAACAACATGGGAAACAACAGGTGTTGGTTAGGAAACACAGAAAGGGTAGCCCTCTTACTCTGTTGGGAATGCAAACTGGTGCAGCCACTCTGGAGAACAGTATGGTGGTTCCTCAAAAAGCTAAAAATAGAACTACCTTATGATCCAGCAATTGCACTACTAAGTATTTACCCAAAGGATACAAAAATAGCAATTGGAAGAGATATATGCACCCCTTTGTTTATAGCAGCATTATCAACAATAACCAAATTACGGAAAGGGACAAATGTCCATCAATTGATGAAAAGATAAAGAAGATGTGGTATATATACACAATGGAATATCACTCAGTCATAAAAAAGAATGAAATCTTGCCATTTGTAATGACGTGGATAGAGCTAGAGTGTATTATGCTAAATGAAATAAGTCAGAGAAAGACAAATACCATATGATTTCACTCGTATGGGAATTTAAGAAAGAAAACAGATGAACATATGGGAAGGGGGAAAAGTTAAAAAAGGAGAGAGTGAAACAGCCACAAGAGACCCCTAAAGATAGAGAACAGACAGGGTTGATGGAGGGAGGGGGTGGGGGATGGACCAGATGGGTGATGAGTATTAAAGAGGGCACTTGTTTTTGTTTGTTTTGTTTTTTGTTTCTGTTTTTTTATTTGATAGAGAACCTAAGTAGGCAGAGTGGCAGGCAGAGGGAGAAGGAGAAGCAGGCTCCCTGCTGAGCAGAAAGCCCAACATGGGGCTCAGTCCCAGGACCCCGGAATCATGACCTGAACCGAAGGCAGAAGCTTAACTGACTGAGCCACCCAGGTGCTCTGAAGGCACTTGTTTTGATGAGCACTGGGTGTTGTATGTCAGTGATGAATCACTAAATTCTATTCCTGAAACCAATATTGCAGTGTATGTTAACTAAGTGGAATTTAAATAAAAACTTGAAAAAAGGTAGTAGAATGTTAGAACAACTATTTTGCAACCATCATCTGATAACTGACTCAGATAAAAATCATCAGTAGATGCTAAAATACTTAGATGAGCCATAAGTTGTTCAAACAATGTCAAAATAGAACTCCAGGGACACCTGAGTGGCTCATTCCATTAAGCTCCAACTCTTGGTTTCGGCTCAGGTCATGATCTCAGAGTCATGAGATCAAGCCCCAAGTCAGGCTCCGCACTCACCTCGGAGTCTTTTGGGATTCTCTCTCTTCCCTCTGCCCCTCCCCCTACTCGCACACTTGCACACGTGCATGCTCTCTCTCTCAAATAAAATCTTTTAAAAAAATAGAAAATATATTACTCCAGCAATTAACTTATTAATGAAGCAGGGGAAAAGCACCTTGAAAGTGAACAGGTATAGTAGATGGTATCATAACCAAATAAGAAAACTGAATCAGCAGTAATAGAAGATACTTACAGCCTTTGCCTCTGAGGTGATGCCCTTAGTCTTTTCATTCCCACTCTCTTCCCAGCTGACTTCATCACCCACACCCATTTTGTTTCCCTCACACCATTATCCCCCCAGCAAGGTTTCAGTCCTGGACCACTAACCATGTCCAATGCATCCATACTCCAAGAACATAGTGTCATATCATTTTTGTTGTTGTCTTTCATATCGATGCTATTTCAAGGTTCCAGCTACAAAGCAGTCAGTTCCCCCGACCAAGCAGCTGACCAATCCACACCTTAATCACTTCCTTTACTGGGCTCACATAAGCAGCTGTGACCACCCAGGGTCAGGTACCAGACAATCAGGGACAGCTTTATGTTTTGAACCCGTGAAATGTTTCAAGTCAGCCAGTTCAGTGGGAACTCTAGAAAACTAGCTCCCCTCACTCTGCTTCCACACATAAGCTGCTCCTGTAGCTCTAGCTTGCTGTTACTCTGTCCCCATGTACAGCCCCCTCCCCGCAGCGTGGCCCTGCCTGGCATCCTTCTCTTTGGAGCTGTTAGTAATAAAGAGTTCTGCCTTTCATCTATCCAGGTGTCATAGTGTTGTGTCCCACCATCAAATAACCTTTAAATCCTACAAAATGTATGTTTCCTCCCTTCTGTTCTCTTAAGCCCACATGGACATGAATTGTCCTGGCCTTTCCCACCCTCTCCCTACTGTTGCTGATTATCTCCCTTCCCCATTTTTCCCCTTGTTCTTATGACCACTGTACCCCTAGGCCCCCAAACTAATGTCTGTTGTGTTACACCCTTAACTTCCATGCATGTTGTCCCCTTGTTCCCTTAAGACCTGCAATGCACTTGAAACATAGTGCACCCTTTAAGTCCTGTGTGCTTTTTTATCCTGCATACTCTCTCACCTCCCACACTCTGTATATTCCTGTTAGGAGTTGAATTGTGTATCCCAGAATTCGTATTTCATAGTCCTAATACCTAATACATCAGAATGTGGAGATGTGGCCTTCAAAGAGATGATTAGGTTAAAAATGAGTGCACCCTAATACAATACGACTGGTGTCCTTACAAGAAGAGGAAGTTAGGAAACAGCAGCAATGTAGATGTGTGAGGCCAGAAAAAGGCCATGTGAACAGCACACAGGGAGAAGGTGGCCATATTCAAGCAAGGAGAGAGGCCTCAGAAGAAACCAACCCTGCTGACACCTAGATCTTGGATTTGTCACCTAAAAACTCTGAGGAAACAAGTTTCTGTTGTTTACGCCATCCAGTCTTTGATATTTTGTTATGGCAGCCCTACTGTACTAAAACTGTCCCATGTCACCACGTTGTGTGCATCATCCCTGTTTTATTGCTTTGCACTCTTCCCCTCTTCCCTGTTCTCCTGCTGTGTTACAGCTCATGAACTGCCATTCACCACCAAATTTTTCACCACTCCCTGCATTTCCGGAGCCAGAGCTCAGAGAAGTTTTGAAATGCTGCACATTTAAAATGTGCTCCTGGGATCTGCAGTTGGAAAGAATGCAGTTGCAGACATGGCTCCTCTTTCTTGGATTCACAGGCTTGGACACATGAAAATAATTACTTTATACAAACATTTTTCTGCCATTGCTGGGTCATAGGGTAGCTCTATTTTTAACTTTTTGAGGAACCTCCACACTGTTTTCCAAAGTGGCTGTACCAACTTGCATTCCCACCACAGTGTAAGAGGGTTCCCCTTTCTCCACAACCTCTCCAACATTTGTTGTTTCTTGTCTTGTCAGTTTTTGCCATTCTAACTGGTGTAAGGTGGTATCTCAGTGTGGTTTTGATTTGAATTTCCCTGATGGCTAATGATGATGGACATTTTTTCATGTGTCTGTTAGCCATTTGTATGTCTTCTTTGGAGAAGTCTGTTTATGTCTTCTGCCTATTTCTTGACTGGATTATTTGGTTTTTGGGTGTTCAGTTTGAGAAGTTCTTTATAGATCTTGGATACTAGCCCTTTATCTGTAGTGTCATTTGCAAATATCTTCTTCGATTCTGTGGGTTGTCTCTTTGTTTTGTTGACTGTTTCCTTTGCTGTGCAGAAGCTTTTTATCTTGATGAAGTCCCAGAAGTTCATTTTCGCTTTTGTTTCCCTTGCCTTTGGAGATGTGTTTTTTTTTAAAAAGATTTCTTTCTTTCTTTCTTTATTTGAGAGAGAGAGAGAGAGAGAGAGCGAGCCTAAGAGGGGGGAGTGTTAGAGGGAGAGGCAGACTCCCCGCTGAGCAGGGAGACCAATGCGGGACTCAGTCCCGGGATTCCAGGATCATGACCTGAGCCGAAGGCAGTTGCTTAACCAACTGAGCCACCCAGGTGCCCCTGGAGACATGTTTTGAAAGAAGTTGCTGTGGCCGATGTCGAAAAGGTTACTGCCTATGTTCTCCTCTAGGATTTTGATGGATTTCTGTCTCATATTGAGGTCTTTCATCCATTTAGAGTTTATCTTTGTGTATGGTGTAAGAGAATGGTTGAGTTTCATTCTTCTATATATAGCTGTCCCAATTTTCCCAGCACCATTTGTTGAAGAGACTGTCTTTTTTCCATTGGGTATTTTTTCCTGCTTTGTCGAAGATTAGTTGACCATAGAGTTGAGGGTTCATATCTGGCTCTGTTCTGTTCCATTGATCCATGTGTCCACTTCTGTATCAGCACCACGCTGTCTCGGTGATCACAGCTTTGTAATATAGCCTGAAATCAGGCAGCGTGATGCCCCCAGTTTTGTTTTTCTTTTTTAACAATTCCTTGGCAAGTCAGGGTCTTTTCTGGTTCCATACAAATTTTGGGATTGTTTGTTCCAGCACTTGGAAAAATGCCATTGGTATTTTGATAGGGATGGCGTTGAAAGTTTAGATTGCTCTGGGCAGCATAGACATTTTAACAATGTTTTTTCTTCTTCAATTTCCTTCATAAGTTTTCTGTAGTTTCTAGAGTATA
>NW_022589755.1:4718371-4729096 GCF_004348235.1 Phoca vitulina | reverse complement strand
GGGGGATGGGTGAGCCTGGTGATGGGTATTAAGGAGGGCACGTATTGCATGGAGCACTGGGTGTTATACGCAGACAATGAATCATCGAACGCTACATCAAAAACGTAAAAAAAAATACTTTTTAACTTAAAAAAAATTGTTATGGAGATGTGGAGAGCTCTGCATTTAGTTTAAACTCTAAATAAAAGAGTATAATACCAAAAAAAAAAAAAAAAAAGAATTATAGGATAGGTTTTCTGTTCTGTTCTATTGATCTGTGTGTGTGTTTTTGTGCCAGTACCGTATTGTTTTGATTACTACAGCTTTGTGATATAACTTGAAATCCAGAAAAACAAAACAATAAAAAAACACATTTTTCTGAGAAGCATACACCTGGTGACTTTGTGAGGGTTTTTGTGAAATTGAGTAGGACAGTGGTGTTTGGGTGTGTATTGTGTGTATGAATGTGTGAGTCTGTATGTGGTCAGTGTGCACATGTGTTGTGGGTGTGAGCCTCTATATACCAGGATGGGAAAGACTGTATGTGAGTGTGTATTTCTGTGTGTTTGAGTCTTGAGTGTGTGTACTGTGTGTGTGTGTGTGTGCCTGAGTGCGTGAGCATGTATGTGCATGTTCCTGTGTGTTTGCCGAATGGGTTGACAGCCATATGGTTCTATTCCTGTACTGGGATATTGGATGAGTAGGGGGGATATAGGGAAAATTTAACAAAATTTAAGAGTCTGTCCTTTGCCATCACACCCTGGAAGATAATCTCCACCCCTTGGAATGTCATGCTCATAGTATTGCCTTTGTTTATCTCAGGGCATGGGCACCAGACAGTCTGATAGTGATTTATGATGGGACCTTGGGCCATGCAGTGTCAGGTCTGCTTCTGGAGTAGCTGAACACAAAAAATATCAGCCAGACTTCCCTAGAACAGGAGAATAAACACCAGCCATCCAGTCAGTATTTGATTGAGCTCCAGTAAAAAGTGTGAGCACCCAGGTTTGGGTGAACATCCTTGGTGGCATTATGCTATGAGTATTATCAAATATCAATGTCTGGAGAGTAACACATCCATCACTTCACAGAAGGGACACTGGAACTCTGCTTTCATACTTCTCCTGGACTCTACCCCATACACTTCTTCCCTGTCTGGTATTAATCTGTATCCTATCCTTTCAGATACAGATTAGTAAACCATAGTGGTGAGTACAACAGCTCTCGGTGACTTCTATGAGTCCTTCTGGAGAATTCTGAAAACTGTGTGTGGTTTTAGGAACCCTGAACTTGAATTGGTGTCAGACGTAGGTGTGGTCCCATTGAATATTAAAAAAAAAAAAAAAAGTGGGTGTGGTCTGGTCAGAATGGCTAAAATTAACAACTCAGGAAACAACAGATGTTGGTGAAGATTTAGAGAAAGGGGAACCCTCTTACACTGTTGGTGGGAATGCAAACTGCTACAGCCACTCTGGAAAACAGTGTGGAGGTTCCTCAAAAAGTTAAAAATAGAACTACCTATGACCCAGCAATAGCACTGCTAGGTATTTATCCAAAGGATACAAATATAGTGATTCAAAGGGGTACATGCACCCCAGTGTTTATAGCAGTAATGTCCATAATAGCCAAACTATGGAAAGAGCCCAGATGTCCATTGACAGATGAATGGATAAAGAAGATGTGGTGTATATCCATTGAATGGAATATTACTCAACACTGCAATAAAGGCTCTGACTAGGCTTTCCCCCTCTCCTGCTTCTTCCTGGCCCAAATGTGATGCTTTCCCAGTGTTTCTCTGTGGGATGCCGCAGGCTAAATTGCAGGTCAAAGTGAGGACAGGTTTGGTTTCTTCTGAGGTCTCCCTCTTTGGCTTGCAGGTGGCCACCTTTTCACTTTTTCCTCCAAGGTTTTTCCTCTGGGTCCAAGCAGATTCAGGTGTTTCTCTGTATGTCCAAATTCCCTTTTATCATAAGGATGCCAGTCGTATTGGTTTAAGGATCGCCCAGTTGGCCCAATTTAAATTTAATCACTCCTTAAAAGGTCCTTTCTCCCAATACATTCTTATTGTGAAGTTCTCGGGGATTATCTTTCATTACACATGAATTTGGTGAGCGGACACCATTTAACCCATAACACTTAGTGGGCTTCCAAAATTTACATTGTTCTTACTTGTACAATACCTTTACTCCAATCCTGACAGCCCTGAAGTCTTAACCCTTTCCAGCATCAAGTGAAAGGCCCGAATCTCTTCCAGATCAAGTGTGGGTATGACTCCAGATGTGATTCATCTACCCATCCAGCTGGCATCCTTTGAAAGAGACGAATTCTCTGCTTCCAAAAAACCGTGGTGGGACAGGCATAGGCATAGATAGACGTTCCCATTCCAAAAGGAGAAATTGAGAAGAAGCAGCAAGTTGTGTGGCCCTAGAAAGCCTGGCAAGTTCTGTTACATTGTAGGGGTCAACTGTTACCCTCTTTGCTGGATGTTCTGTCTTTTGGGCCCACAGCGATGGCAACCCTGTCTGCCCGGACCCACGGGAGCATCAGTGATCCCCCGACAGTCTGGGTTGCATGTCTCCTCCCACTGCCCTGTGCAGCAGCCCTGTCCCCAAAGCCCAGGGCAATGGCAGCCTGGCACATGGTGACCATGGCAGCCCTCAGGATCTCTGAACCCCTTTCAAAGTCATACCTCCCCTTACTTGAAGGATAACACATATCTGTGTCCTATTCTGCAGAATCCCAGAAATCCAACAGCCTTTCTTCTGAGGTGGTCCCGTGAATTTTATTTTTAACAGGGTCCTTAGTGGTGCTGATGCTTCTCTTGCAGAGCCCTTTCCACAGCATCCCCCCAATACCCTTCCATCAGCACTAAGCTAGAACAAGTGAGGAGAGCACTCTTGATCTTCTTAACAGATTACCGTCACTTCTCAACACCACTACTGTGGTTTTCTTGCATTCAGCAAATGATGAGGAAGGAACTGAACCAGGACAGGTGACCCCTTTGTGGAGGGAGGGGCTGCTACAGGGAAAGTCTGAGGACCCCATCAGGGGTTCACGGGCAGCACAGATGGCAGGTCTTCAGAGGGGTGTGGCATCCTTAGCCTTTGAGCAAGCCTGAGCATGTGAGCCCTGCTTGTCGGTGTGGCTACCGCCTCCATGCGCATGTGCAGGCTTTAGTGTTAGGTGGGGTGACCCCTAGCTTTCCCAGCAGAAGTTAGGAGTCTAAGGAAACCTGCCTGGAGAAGAGGCCGGGTTAGATCTGCATGTTCTCCACCTGGGCAGTTTTTTTTGTGTTTTGTTTTTTTTTTTTTTAAGATTTTATTTATTTGACAGAGACACTGAGAGCAGGAACACAAGCAGGAGGAGTGGAAAAGGGAGAAGCAGGCTTCCTGCAGAGCGGGGAGCCCGATGCGGGGCTCGATCCCAGAACACTGGGATCATGACCTGAGCCCAAGGCAGACGCTTAATGACTGAGCCACCCAGGCACCTGCTGGGCGGTTATTTTTGAGGAAATCAGGAGGACAGTGCTCTGTTAGTGCCTCCAGACCCCAAAGTGATCAAGTAGCATGTACCTGGGCCAGACTCTGGGTGCAGCTGAGGGCCAAGCCCACAGCTATTTGTCAGAGTGCACATGTGGGGCCAAAACCTTGGTGTCCACTGTTAGGGCCTAAGTGGAGTAAGCACTGCTGGATACCTTATCTTATTTATTTTGGGAGTCTAGTTCCAGGACCAGGTGCTGCTCTCAGAGGCATCTAAATTTTAGGAGGTATAGCATTCAGGGACTGGAGGGGACTGGGGATGCTGAGCACCATGTGTGCACATGCACAAAGGATTGCTGGAAGGAAAAGGTGGAATTGGGGGCAGTCAGGGACCCATGAAGGGATAGCCCATGTTAGCAGGACAGGTTCTAGTTCCACCTGGAGCTGAAATCTGGGCTTGGGTAGCAAATGGATCTGGGCAGGTGGTTCAGGGGCCCAGGCTGGAGGGCCCAGGTTGCAGCTGCTAATTCTGTGTTGGGAGGGGTGGTATTTTCCAGACCTTTGGGCTCCGACTGGTGCTGGTTTGGGCAGATAGCACCTCTCCTAGAACAGGCAATGTTACAGAGTTGGGTTATGTGAATGGCAGAACTGGACCAGTGTCTGGGCAAGGCCTGAGTGGCCTGGGAGATTGGCTTGTGGCCAGAAGCAAAGCAAATCACTTTCAGGACCCAACTTCCACATAGCAACCCCTGGCCTCAGGTCCAGCCACTAGCAAGATAAGTCGTTTCCTGACAGCCTGTGCCCAGATGCCAGAATTGCCATCCTTGCCCCCAGGGCCAGGAGGGCCTAGTGCATGTCTTAGCCTCCAACAATAATAGAAAATACTTGTATTGTGTCATCAAAGTGATGCACTAAGAGGGTGCCACCATTATCTGTGTTGGGAAGTTCTGCTGGAATGTGGTACCTGAGTCTAAGGGTGACAGATACAATCAGACAAATCCATACTGAAGGACATCCTGCAATGAGTGCATTCTTCAAAACTGTCATTATCCTGAGGACAAAGGAGTGGCAACAGATCTAGTATAAGAAAACGAGAGTCAAGACAAACACAGTGTCCACCATAACTGGATTGTAGATTTATAAAAACAGAGAAGACATCATTGTATCAGTGGGGAGAATCTGTGTATGGACTGTCTACTAAATTGGCTGTCTAGTGTTTACGTGTGATAGTTTTATTGTGTTAGGAGAACCACCTCCACATTAGAGGATCCAAGATCAAGTTTCTAGTAGATTTTCTGTGTCCCAAGGGTCCTCTTCCTGGTTTGGAAACAGCCATCTTCATGCCATATCCTCACGTGGTGGGGAGAGGGAGCTCTAGTCTCTTCTTACATGGCACATCATCTTAATGTGAAAGCTCCACCCTCAAGACTTCATCCGGGGCGCCTGGGTGGCTCAGTTGGTTAAGCGACTGCCTTCGGCTCAGGTCGTGATCCTGGAGTCCCGGGATCGAGTCCCGCATCGGGCTCCCTGTTCAGCGGGGAGTCTCCTTCTCCCTCTGACCCTCCCCCCTCTCATGCTCTCTCTATCTCATTCTCTCTCTCAAATAAATAAAATAAAATCTTAAAAAAAAAAAAAAAAAAAAGACTTCATCCAAATCTGATCACCCCCACAGACCCCACCCCAGACTGACATCCCAGTGAGGAATAGCCTTCACATTATGAATCCGGAGGAACACAACTATTGCATTGATAGCAATAGTTAGGCATCAACAGCCAAAGTGCCACCATGGTGGTACAGCAGCCCCTTGTCTCAGAACCACCAAGATAATCCACACGTGCAAAAATCAACATGATCACTGATCCACATTCCATGCAATCTGTGATACAGGGCATTCAACTCTACAAATGTATAAACAAGGAGTGTTTCAGTAGAGATGATTAGTTAATCATCTCCATGGAAAATTTGTGGCATTTTAATGCATGTGATAAATCTCTTTTTACTAATGTGACAATGTGTCCTTCATTGATAACTGATGCAGGAAACCAGCTGGATTGGATGTAAGTCCAGACCGACACTACAGATGTAAACCTGTGGAACCTAGAACAGAAAATCTTAATGCAGGGTGTGTGTACTGTTTGTGCCTTTATGGTCCAGTATCAGATACAAACCACACCTAGAGAAGGAGAAATCAAAACTGAAGAAAACGCTACATGTGAAGATCAAAATGGTAACAGCTGTGGAGTAATTCACTGTTTAAATATTTTTCCCTGGGTGGGGGGGGCGCCTGGGTGGCTCAGTCGGTTAAGTGTCTGCCTTCGGCTCAGGTCATGATCCCAGGGTCCTGGGATCCAGCCCCGCATCAGGCTCCCTGCTCAGCAGAGAGCCTGCTTCTCCCTCTCCCTCTGCCCTCAGCCTGCTTGTCCTCTCTCTCTCTCTCTCAAATAAATAAAATCTTAAAAAATAATAAATACTTCTTCCCTGAACTTTTTTTTTTTAAGATTTTATTTATTTGACAGAGAGACACAGCAAGAGAGGGAACACAAGCAGGGGGAGGGGGAGAGGGAGAAGCAGGCTTCCCGCTGAGCAGGGAGCCCGATGTGGGGCTCGATCCCAGGACCCTGGGATCATGACCTGAGCCGAAGGCAGCGCTTAACGACTGAGCCACCCAGGCGCCCATGAACGTGTTTCTATGTGTATTAATTTCTACTGTTGTTGTAATAGATTTCCGTGAATGTAGCAGCCTGAGGGCAACACCCATTTGTTTCCTCACAGGTAGGACTGGGTCCTAGCTCATGTGTCAGATTAATAGAGTGGTTGACCAGCTAGCTGGTTTACATGGGAAAGTGTTTTGCTGGTCCAAATGTTGTAACATGTCCATACTTTTCCAGAATGTCATATACTTAGAATCATACAATATGTAGCCTTTGCAGATTGGGGTCTTTCACCTAGTAATATGCTTTTAAGGTCCTTCCATGTCTTTTCCTGGCTCGATAGTTCATTTTTTAGCAATGAATAATATTCCATTTTCTGGATATGTTACAGATTATTTAACAATTCACCCACTGAAACACATCTTGGTTGCTTCCAAGTTTTGGCAGTTATGCATAAGTTTCCATAAACATTCATGTGCAGGGTTTTACATGGACGTAAGTTTTCAGCTCATTGTGTAAATACCAAGGAATGTGAAGGCTAGATTATATGGTAAGAGTATGTTTAGTTTTGTAAGAAACAGTTAAATTGCCTTCCAAAGTGGCTCTAGCATTCCCAGAAGTAGCAAATGATAGTACCTGTTGCTCAGCGTCCGGACTAGCATTTGGCGGTGTCAGTGTTTTAGATTTTGGCCATTGTAGTAGATGCGTAGTGGTAACTCATTGTTTTACTTTTCAGTTGTCTAACAATAGAAAATGTAGAACATATTTTCATACGCTTGATTTGCCATCTGTGTATATTCTTTGGTGAGGTGTTTATTCCAGTCTTCCCATATTTAAATGATGTTTTTTGTTTTCTTATTGTTGTGCTTTGAGAGTGTTCTTTGTATATTCTGGATAACAGTCCATTTACAAATGTGCTTTACAAATATTTTATCCCAACCTGTGGCTTGTTTTCTCATTCTCTCGCCAGTGTGTTTTGCAGAACATAAGTTTTTAATTTTAATGAAATCCAAATTATTACTGTCTTTGGTGTTGGTCAGAAAAAGTCATCATGAAACCAAGGTCATCTAGATTTTCTCCTGTGTCATCTTCTAAGAATTTTATAGTTATGTATTTCACGTTTATATCAGTGATTCATTGTGAGTTGAATTTTGTGAAAGGAATAAGGAACCTATGTCTAGATATAATTTTTTTGGGAAGATTGATGTCCAGTTGCTTCACACCTGTTGAAAAGACTACCTTTTCTCTATACTATTGCCTTTGCTTCTTTGTCAACGATCAGTTGACTATTTGTATGGGTCCATTTCTGAGCTCTCCATTATGCTCCTTTGATCAATTTATGTATCTGTTTGCCAATACCACAGTTTTCATTACTGTATATTTATAGGCAGCCTTGAAATCAAGTAATATCAGTCCTCTGACTTTGTTCATTTCTTTCAATATTTTGTTTGCCACTGTGCATCTTTTGACTATCTATATAAACTTTAGGATCAATTTGTTGATATCCACAGAATAACTTGCCTATTTAGTTTGGGATTGCATTGAATATCGACTGTAAGTCAATTTGGGAAGAACTGACACCTTATAAATACTGAGTCTTCCTGTCCATGTACATGGATAATCTCTTCATTTATTTAGTTCTTTGATTCTGTAATCAGCTCTGTATATTTCCTCATGTAGATCCTGTACATACTATGTTAGATTTATACCTAAGTGTAAGGTCTTTTCTGGTGCTAGAGTAAAGTTATTGTGTTATTTTCAAGTTCCACTTGTTCATTGCTAGTTTGTATTCTGTCTTAGTCAGTTTGAGCTGTTATAAAAAAAAGTAACATAGACTAGGTGGTTTATAAACAACAGGTGTTTCTCATAGTTCTGGAGGCTGGGAAGACCAAGATCAATGTGCTAGCTAATTAGGTATCAGTGAGAACCCTATTCTTGGCTGCAAAAGGCTATCTTGTTGCATTCTCATATGATGGAGAGTAAGAGAGCTCTCTGAGGTCCCTTGTATAAGGCTACTAATCTCATTCATAAGGGTTCCACTCTCATGCAGTAATTACCTCCCAAAGGCACCACTTCCATATACCACCACATTGTGGGTTAGAATTGCACCATATGACATTTAGGTGGGTAACACAAACAGCACATTGTATTAACCTTGTGTCCTTCAGTCTTGCTATTATCACTTTTTAGTTCTGCAAGTTTTTTTGTTGATTCTGTGGAGTTTCTACATAGACAATATGATCTGTGAACAAGACAGTTTTATTTCTTGCTTCCTAATGACTGTCCTATGTACTACTTTTTCTTATTGCATTAGCTAGTGTTGAACTTCCAGTACAATGTTGAACAAGAATGGTGAGAGAGGACATCCTTGCCACTGAATTACACATTTTAAAAGTGGATTTTTTGGTATGACATATCTTAGTAAATCAAGTAAAAACATCTAATAGCTTCACATTGAACTTAGAAAAAAAATTTGATATCCTGACCCTGTACTACAAGGACTTGGGAGATATAAGGTCCAGTGTCCATTGCAATAATGTAGGACAGAGATGATTAGTCTTATAGCAATAATAACAAAAAAATTGGAGATGATTTTTGTTTTTTTGTTTTTTAGAATTGGAAGTGATTCTAGCATAAAATGAACATACTGTGTTCCCCAAATCCCAGTATTAGATTCATGGGGTATCAAAAGGTCTCCTGGCTCCATCTTACTAGATTCCAGTTTACAGTTTCATACTGTCCTACTTCTTTCACTGAACTAAAGGTATAAAAGGACTCTTACTCTTCATATCTATAGAACACTTCCTTTATACCTCTTATGTCCTGGGTTCATTTTCATGTTCTACAACTCTTTTTTTTTTTTTTTTTTAAGATTTTATTTCTTTATTTGAGCGAGAGCGAGAGAGAGAGGGAGAGAGAAAGCATGATCAGCGGAAGAGGTAGATGGAGAGGGAGAAGCAGACTCCATCCTGAGCAGGGAGCTGGATGTGGGACTTGATCCCAGGACCCTGGGATCATGACCTGAGCTGAAGGCAGACGCTTAACCGACTGAGCCACCCAGGCGTCCCTCATTTTCATGTTATACAACTCTTAAAAGAATCTTTAACTCATGCATTTTCCCCAAAATTTTTAATGTAGTAACACAGGGAAAATGTGTAAACTAAATATAAAGTAGGTTACAGAAAAATTTCTAAATAAAAAGGAATTTTTCTAGAGTTGAAAGAATCATGTAATGCTTAATAGTAAAATCATAAATTGAGATTTTTATAGCCTTTGAAAAACTCTTCTAGTAACATTATTGAATCCTGTTTATTGCCTGATAAACACTTCTACACATGAATGACTGTGAAACTAGTGTAAAAGTATCTTAGGCAGTTTATCTAAACAGTATTTCAGTATTTCACTTTCAGCAATTATACTGGGTTAAGGGTCCTACATATGTAGCAGGAAAGGATGTGCAAGAAGTTATTAGCATGAAGAAAACTGCTCTTTCCTAATCAAGCAATCAGGAGGTTTGAGAGTAAATATTCTGTGTTGTATTAGAATTTCACTCCAGTTTTGTTTTTGTTTGTTTTGATATTTGACCATGGACAGCTTTTAAGCCTCCACCTCTCTCAGTTGCCTTCCCTGTTTCTGGTACAGTTTAAGGTATAATTGATATACCAAAAACAAAACACAACAAAAAACCCCCCAAAACCCCAAACCACATATTCAATGTATCCTCCCTCATCCCTTCTACTCCACAAGTGGTCAAACTTAGAAATCCAGGTGCTCTTTTGTTTGGTGCTCTCAGGAAGATCAAACCACTTGCAGGACTGCCTCATAAAATGAGTCTCCTTTTCTTGCTCTCAAGCCATTTTTCTGGCAACTTTGGAAACCTGCCCTACTCTCCCCAGAAAGTCTCATTATACATTAAACATTTTTAAAAAAGATTTTATTTATTTATTTGAGAGAGAGAGACACAGCGAGAGAGGGAAGACAAGCAGGGGGAGTGAGGGTGGGGGGAGAAGCAGGCCCCCCACCAAGCAGGGAGCCCGATGTGGGCCTTGATCTCAGGACCCTGGGACCATGACCTGAGCCAGAAGGCAGACGCGCTTAATGACTGAGCCACCCAGGCGCCCCTACATTAAACATTTTTATCCCCTCTTCGTGTCTAGCATTATCAGTCTTGACATCCAAGACTAATTTTGGATAGGGGTTCATCTTGTGTCTGTGGGATATCTAAAAGTACTAAATTAACTATTTCTGAGGGGGTGAGTATGTTAAGTTCCTAGTTGGCCTACAAACAAAAAAACCCAATGTATCCTCAAACGTTTATGTTCATTCTTAAATATTTTTTTAAGATTTTATTTATTTGAAAGAGAGAGACACAGCGAGAGAGGGAACACAAGCAGGGGGAGCGGGAGAGGGAGAAGCAGGCTTCCCGCCGAGCAGGGAGCCCGATGTGGGGCTTGATCCTAGGACCCTGGGATCATGACCTGAGCCGAAGGCAGATGCTTAACGACTGAGCCACTCAGGCCCACCCATATATGTTCATTCTTTGTGTGTGTATGTATGTTAATCACCATACATTACAGCATTAGTTTTTGATGTAGTGTTCCATGATTTATTGTTTG
>NW_022589755.1:4686291-4717971 GCF_004348235.1 Phoca vitulina | reverse complement strand
TCTGTGAAGTCCATTTGGTCCAGTGTGTCATTTAAAGTCTTTATTTCCTTGTTGATCTTTTGCTTAGATGATCTGTCCATTTCAGTGAGGGGGGTGTTAAAGTCCCCCACTATTATTGTATTGTTGTCGATGTGTTTCTTTGCTTTTGTTATTAATTGGTTCCTTATATAAGTGGCTGCTCCCATGTTAGGGGCATAGATATTTACCATTGTTAGATCTTGTTGTTGGATAGACCCTTTGAGTAGGATATAGTGTCCTTCCTCATCTCTTACTACAGTCTTTGGTTTAAAATCTAATTTGTCTGATATAAGGATTGCCACCCCAGCTTTCTTTTGGTGTCCATTAGCATGGTAAATGGTTTTCCACCCCCTCACTTTCAATCTGGGGGTGTCTTTGGGTCTAAAATGAGTCTCTTGCAGACAGCATATTGATGGATCTTGTTTTTTTATTCAACCTGATACCCTGTGTCTTTTGATTGGGGCATTTAGCCCATTTACATTCAGGGTAACTATTGAAAGATATGAATTTAGTGCCATTGTATTGCCTGTAAGGTGACTGTTACTGTATATTGTCTGTGTTCCTTTCTGGTCTACGTTACTTTTAGGCTCTCTCTTTGCTTAGAGGACCCCTTTCAATATTTCTTGTAGGGCTGGTTTTGTGTTTGCAAATTCCTTTAGTTTTTGTTTGTCCTGGAAGCTTTTTCTCTCTCCTTCTATTTTCAATGACAGCCTAGCTGGATGTAGTATCCTTGGCTGCATATTTTTCTCATTTAGTGCTCTGAATATATCATGCCAGTCCTTTCTGGCCTGCCAGGTGTCTGTGGATAGGTCCGTTGCCAATCTAATGTTTCTACCATTGTAGGTTACATATCTCTTCTCCTGAGCTGCTTTCAGGATTTTCTTTTTGTCTCTGAGACTCGTAAGTTTTACTATTAGATGTCGGGGTTTTGACCTATTTTTATTGATTTTGAGGAGGGTTCTCTCCTGGATTTTGATGCCTGTTTCCTTCCCCAAATTAGGGAAGTTCTCTGCTATAATTTGCTCCAGTATACCTTCTGCCCCTCTCTTTCTTCTTCTTCTGGGATCCCAATTATTCTAATATTGTTTTGTCTTATGGTATCACTTATCTTTCGAATTCTGCCCTTGTGATCCAGTAGTTGTTTATCTCTCTTTTTCTCAGCTTCTTTATTTTCCATCAATTTGTCTTCTATATCACTAATTCTCTCTTCTGCCTCATTTATCCTAGCAATTAGAGCCTCCATTTTTGATTGCACCTTATTAGTAGCCTTTTTGATTTCAACTTGGTTAAATTTTAGTTCTTTTATTTCTCCAGAAGGAGTTTCTCTAATATCTTCCATGCTTTTTTCAAGCCCAGCTAGTATCTTTAAAATCATCATTCTGAACTCTAGTTCCGACATCTTACTAATGTCCGTATTGATTAGGTCCCTGGCAGTCGATACTGCCTCTTGTTCTTTTTTTTGAGGTGATTTTTTATGTCTTGTCATTTTGTCCAGAGAATAGATGAATGAGAGAACAAAATGCTAACAGGGTAACAATGACCCCAGAAAAATATACACTAAACAAATCAGAAGAGACCTGAAACCGGGGGAAAAGAAAGGGAAAGAAAGAAAAAAAGAAAAAGATAAACAAAGAAACAAACAAAAAACAAAAAGAACCAGAATATGATCAAATATGATCAGGCTGGTGCATAGATCAGTGCCACACACTAGATTTTGGGCATATTTTGATCTGTTAGAAGAAAGTGCCTCCCAAAATTTTAAAGAAAGAAAAACTTATATATGTACAAAAATAAGGGTAAATATAATGAAGGGATAGAATATGAGTGTAAAGATGAAAATTATAAAAGATTTTATAAAAGGAATTGATAAGAAGTTGGTTGAAAAAAGAAAGAAGAGAATTAAAAAAAAAGAAAGAAAAAAGGGAGAGAATGTGATCAGGCAGGAGACTAGAACACAGCCATACACTAGAGATTTAGGGTATATTTTGGTCTGTTAGAAGAAACTGTATCCCAAAATTTTAAAGAGAGAACAACTTATATATATATATACCAAAAATAAGGTTTAACTACTATGAAGGGATAGAATATCACTCTAAAAATGAAAAATAAAGATTTTTTAAAAAAGGAATTGATAAGATGTTGGTTGAAAAAGGGAAAAAGAAAAATTAAAAAAAAAAGTTAAAAAGAATTAACTTTGAAAGACTAAAGAATCATGGTAAAAAAGCCATGAGTTCTATGTGCGGTATTCCCCTAGCGCTGGAGTTCTGCCGTTCTCACTGATCGGTAAACTTGGTCTTGGCTGGCTGTTCTCGCTGATCTTCTGGGGGAGGGGCCTGTTGCCGTGGTTCCCAAATGTCTTTGCCGGAGGCGGAATTGCCCCGCCCTTGCCTGGTCCGGGCTAAATAATCTGCTCGGGTTTGCTCTCGGGAGCTTTTGTTCCCTGCAAGCTTTCCGTACAGCTTTGGAGGCCGAGAGTGGAATTGGCGGCCTCCCAATCTCCGCCCCGGAGGAGCCAAGAACTCGGGGCCCCACTCCTCAGTGAGCCCCCAGAGAAAAGCAGTCACTCCCGTCTCCCCGGTCTCTGGCCGCACTCCAAGCTCCCCCGGCCTGTGACCGAGCGTTTCCTTCTCTGGCACCCGACCCCGTGTGGAGTCTCCAAACCCAGCAGATCCCAGCGGTGCGCTCCCGCGCCGCTTCTCCCGGGGGAGGAAGGGGAGTCTCCCCGGATCTGCCGCTTGTTGCGTCCCTGCTGGAGGAGCAGTGGCCCGACTGTGCCGCGGATCACGGTTTATGACAACCCCGAGCTGAGAGCCCGCGCCTGGGCTCCGTCTCTGCAGCCGGCTTCCCTGCTCCGATCCCTGGGAGCTCTGCCGCACTCAGGCACCCCCAGTCTTTGTGTGATCCCGAGGGTCCTGAGACCACACTCTCCCGCGAGAGTTTCACCCCCCCGCTTAGCCACTGGAGCAACGTCCCTCAGCAGAGCCGACTTCTAAAATTTCCGATTTTGTGCTCCGTGGCTCTATCACTTGTTGGTAGCGGCCGACGGAGGCCCCCTCCCCAGCCGTCTATCCTCCCGAATATTGCCTCGGATTCACTTCTCCGCACGTCCTACCTTCCAGAAAGTGGTCGCTTTTCTGTTCAGGGAGTTGCCGCTATTCTTTTCTTCGATCTCCTGTTGAGTTCATAGGTGTTCAGAATGGTTTGATCCCTATCTAGCTGAATTCCTGGGACCAGACGAAATTTAGGTCTCCTACTCCTCCACCATCTTGCTCCTCCTCCTCGTATATGTTCATTCTTAAGGAGAGCCTCAATCAGTGATCTTTCCAAATTACTCTAATGAAAGCTACAAGATGGGGGCGGGGAGGACTGCTCATACTATTTCTCTATTCCTGAAATTTTCTTTTATTTCCTAACACTTTTCATATGCATAATATATTTGCCTCTGGGCACCTGGCTGGCTCAGTCAGTAAAGCATGTGCCTCTTGATCTTGGGATTCTGAGTTCAAGGCCCATGTTGGGTGTGGAGATTACTTAATGAAATATTTTTTAAAAAAATTATACACACACACACACCTTCATGTAAATCAAGGCCACTGCAAGTCATGGGTCTCATGTAGGCATAACAAAGGGCATGTGGAAATATCAGGTGCGTATTCATGAATTGTGCTTCAGATGTTTAGAGGGAGAGTCTAAAGTTGCACTGCTGTGGTATTTTAATCACAGCCACATACATATCCAAGGAGCAGACTGTGGCGAGAATAACTCAAGTAAATGATGAGTACACATTCATAAAATTGTATGTTGTTTGGTTCCGTCATGGACAAAAATTGTTGCAGATACCTCTCCTGACAGCCTGAAGATGTATTGTTACTGTTTGTTACGAAGTACTGTAATGAAACTATAGACTTGATCTGATAGAAGAAAACAAACATGATCCATTTAGAGTTTTGAAAAAAATGATTACATTTTATTACTTAAAACATAAGTATGATACATTCTGAGTAAAACAGCATCAGTGTAGTGGTTAAACGGGAATACTATACCCTGTACACTGTATTGTGGTTGTTTTGATTAAGTTCTTCTGATCACTGCTCTTTAGTTCCCCAAAATAAGACTAACTGTTCACTCATCTTTGATATACCACTATTTTCATTAAAGGGAGAGGATGACCATCATTTCTCCATTATTTCTATCACATAAGCAATCCCTACTAACCTATCATGAAAATCTCAGTCTCTCAGTCTCAAAGCCTGCTGTTTCATGCTCCTCTGGCAGAGCAGTGGTTTCTGATAATCCGTGGCCCTCTGTTATACAGACAAATCTGTAGAAGGGATCCTGAACATATTATTTACATCATTCTTTTACATATATTCTCTGCCCAACCTGTGTACTCATTCAATTCCACAAAACACTGTATGTTAAAATTCAGTGTTCCTTCAGGATATATGGATGTGAATGATCGCATTTAATAAAGTAGGCCCTTTATCTTACTGATCTGCTCCCAGAGACCATCATGGTAACACATGAAAAACATGTAATGAAGGTATAACATCAACAAATTCCAAACTTCAGATCAAAAGACATCAATAGTGAGTGATGTAGGCCTTTCAAGGAACCTCAAGTAATAGAAGTATTTTTAAAAGAAATGTTACATTCCTAAAGCTCTCCTTGCTCCACTGACACTCATCTCTGAGTCTTAAAATGATTTTGACTTTTACTTACTGTGAAGAATTTAACATCTGAGGTTGACTAATCTTGGACTAGTTCTCCCTAGTAAAAATTCTCTGATGTATATATAGCGTATTGTGAAAAATGGTTAAATGATTTATGCCATTCATTACATTTCTAAGGTTCCTCTTCAGCATGAATTCTTTGGTGAATCCTGAGGTCATACCATTGTCAAAAGGCCTTGCCACATTCAATACATTTGTATGGCTTCTTTCTAGGATGCGTTCCCTCATGACCCCAAAGGTGTGAACTTTGATAAAAGCCTTACCACACACATTTGTGTGGTTTCTCTCCAGGATGTATATTCTGATGTCTTATGAGGCTTGAATACTGCTTAAAGGCTTTGTCACAGTCATTACATTTGTAAGGTTTCTCTCCAGTATGAATTCTCTGATGAATTGTAAGGTTTGAATTTTGACTAAAGGCCTTGCCACACACATTACATTTATATGGCTTCTCTCCAGTATGGGTTCTCTGATGTCGAGTAAGGCGTGAACACCAGTTAAAGGATTTGCCACACTCATTACATCTGTAAGGTTTCTCTCTTCCATGAATTCTCTGATGATCCCCCAAGCTTGAGCTTTGAATAAAAGCATTATCACGTATGCTAGATTCATAATGTTTCTTTTCACTATGTATTTTCTGATGTCTAGTAAGGTGTATAAGTTGTGTATATGTTTTATCACATTCATTACATTTATAAGGTTTCTCACCAGTATGGTTTTTTTTATGTTTAGTTAGGCTTGAACGCACAGTAAAGGCTTTGCCACATTCATTACATTTGTGAGGTTTCTCACCAGTATGAATTCTCTGATGTTCCACAAGACTTGAACTTTGGATAAAAGCCTTACCACATTCATTACATTTGTATGGTTTTTCTCCAGAATGGATTTTCTGATGTTTCACAAGGCTTGAAATGTGGATAAAAGCCTTGGTGCACACAGTACATTTGTGTGGCTTCTCTCCAGGATGTACATTCTGATGCTTAGTGAGGTGTGAGCATTGCTTAAAAGCCTTGCCACACTCGTTACATTTATAAGGTTTCTCACCAGTATGAATTCTTCGGTGAATCCTGAGGGTAGACCACTGCCTAAAAACCTTGCCACATTCAATACATTTGTATGGTTTCTCTCCAGTATGAATTCTCTCGTGATCCCAAAGATATGAACGTTTGGTAAAACCCTTACCACATTCATTACATTTGTAAGGTTTCTCTCCAGTATGAATTCTCTCATGACGCCAGAGATCTGAACATTTGATAAAAGCCTTACCACATTCATGACATTTGTATGGTTTTTCTCCAGTATGAATTCTCCAATGATTTGTAAGGTGGGAATTTTGATTAAAGACCTTGTCACAGATACTACATTTATACGGTTTCTCTCCCGTATGGATTCTCTGATGTCTTGTGAGGTTTGAGAACTGCTTAAAGGCTTTACCACACTCATTACATTTGTAAGGTCTCTGCTCAGAATGAATTCTCTGATGACTAGTAAGGACTGAATGATGGCTAAAAGTCTTTCCACACTCATTACATTTGTATGGTTTTTCTCTAATTTTTGTTTTCTGGTGCTGTGTGAACAATGAAGGAAACATAAAAACCCTTCCATATTTATTACAAAGGTTGGTTTTGACACTAGGAAGAAATCTTTGAAGTGGCAAAACTGAAGAACAAGTTTTGACAGACTTCTCAACTTGATCACATTCATTAATTTTCTCCTCAGTTTGAAGTCTCTGCAGTTCAACCAGATGTGACTGAAAGCTTAATCCAATTCTATTTTCAAAACATTTTGTATACTTATTTCCTGCATAGACTATATTATTTTTTATTTTTAACAAATTTTTTACTAATGACTTCCCTTGTTTAAAATTTTGATATGCACTTTTTCTTAAAGAAACACTCTGCTTTATAGGTAAATTAATCCAGGATTTGCTGTCTTGTTTACCTTTTCTACCAGGGAGATTTACAGTACCTGTCACAAGCACTCCTTTGGAATTTCTTTCTTCATAGCCACACTTACTCTCAAATTCATACATATTTCCCCAAACTTCCCTGAAGTCAAAATCCTCAAGGCCATGGCTTTCATGTCTTCCCAAGACCACTGGTTGGCATAATTCTCTGTTATTAATTTCTTTCTTTGGTAGTAATTCCTTGATCATGAATCTAGCAGAGCTTTCTGAAAGATATAGAAAACCATAGTCTTCAGTAAGTAGAGTTGCAAAATGGATATTACACTAAAAGTAATACATTGAAGAGATAACAACTTCTCAACCAAAGTCTGCAAATGTTTAAGAATGCAAAGTGAATAGAATCCTTTAATAAAAGATGACATGTATTTCAAATTATTCTAAGGGAAACCTACTTTCTTTCTCTGTTTTTTTGTTTGTTTGTTTGTTTTAGAGGGGCAGAGGGTAGCAGAAGGAGGGGCACAGGGAGAGATATAGAGAATCTTAAGCAGACTCCACACCCAGCACGGAGCCCAATGTGGGGCTCAATCTCACAACCCCGAGATCATGACCTGAGCCAAAATCAAGAGTCAGACACTTAGCTAAGCCACCCAGGTACCCCTGGAAACCTGTTTTCAAACACCCTCTGACCAAATCATTCATACTATGTAAATTTACATAAGTTCTGAAAGAAAGTGTATTCTTTGACCACCACACCAAAACACACACCAATTGGCAGTAGACAAATGGGTGTCTCATATTGAAAAGAAAACAGATATTGAGGGGTCTGGGTTGTACAGTTGGTTAAGTGTCTCTTAATTTGGGCTCAGGTCGTGATCTCAGGGTCGTGAGATTGAGCCCCACAAAGGGCTCAGCATGGAGACTGCTTGGGTTTCTCTCTCCCTCTCCCTTACCCCTACCCCCCTTTAAAAAAAAAAAAAAAGAAACATATTATACAAATGCATATTTACGGCATAATTATTATATGCAAATAAATGCTGAAGCGCAGCTATATATGAAGTAATAAGATTTTTTTTGGACAAATAATCCATTTAAAAATTAATGAGGGGCGCCTGGCTGGTTCAGTCAGTAGAGCATGTGACATACCAGGGTTGTAAGTTTGAGCCCCCTGTTGGGTGTAGAGATTACTTAAAAAAAAAAAAAAAAAAATTTTTTTTTTAATTAATAAGATAAATACACGGAAATTATGAATTGTAAAACTAAAGGGGTAATAGGAAAATCAAGAAGAATTTAATACAACATCATTGGAATAACAAAATATTCTGAATATCTACTCTAAAGCTATCTATACTCTATGCAGAATAGGCATTTTGGAACATTAACAATTGGTGAATTGCAGTCATATTCCAAACTAGATGCTAAAATCCATAATCTGTAAATGACAAGTTATTAAATGAAATTTTTTAACTAAACCAAGATAAGTCCAACAGGTAAATAATAAGTAACCACAATTACACAAAATTATAGACTGTGGAATTCTAATGATTTCTCACTTAAGAACAAGAGAAAGGACTTATAGTCCAGAAAGAGCACACAAGATGAGAATTGGAAAATATGTTAAGAAAAGCTCCCACATATTCCTAGCAGTCTAAGTTACACACATGTCCACTGGCTTCTGAAATACCAGTTTTCAGATAGTATTATAAAGAACTGGGTAAAAGTAACAGCATGAAAATCACTGAGTATCATAAGTGCATCTCTCCACAAAAACAGCAAGTAAGTTGGCAAAAACTGTCAGAATCAACTTTATCGGAATTCTGGAAACTAAACAAAGGTTTACAGCAAACATGTAGATACTTAAGAAACAGGCAGCTGATCTCAGTTGAAGAGCTTCTGATATTTTAACTTCCCCTGGCCCAATCCCATTCTCTCCAGCATAGGGGCAGCCCATGTTCCTGGTATAGGTCTCCTGTACTGAGAGTGGCAGAAAAGACTTGATTCTCTAAGAACTGCGGCTTTTACTTTGACCTGCCTGGTGGCTCACTGAAAAACTGGCTCAAAAAGTTTTACCTTTACTTTGCTTATTAATTCAAGAGGAGCTATGGGGCTGGGGGGTGGGGGGCGGGCAGCATTTGACAAGCACGTTTAAAGGCAAATGTATTACCAGATGACACTTGGGGCAAAAAGCAGACAAACTGAAAAGCCAGGGAATAAGGGCTGGGGAGTGAAATGCTTTGGGGAATAAGGACTTTGAAAGGCTGCCACACGTTCCTAGGAATCCAAGTCACGCACATGCTCAGGGCTGGATCAGTGCTCAGAAAACATATGAGGCAGCCCTATGCCTCACCTCCTGCTAATCTTCAGGCTCAGCAAAAGCAGAAGGTAAAGGCTAAGGCATCGCCGTAAATTGCCAAGCTGAGTTTCAGATATTCCCAAACATACAGAATCTATGTACAAAGACTAGGAGTTTTTTGCTTTTTGGTTTTTCTGATTCCAGGTGTTTGAGAAGTTCTGTGTTAAATCACTACCTGACCACTAAGCTAACCAGAGACTTTGAGTGGCCACACATGACAAAGAATACAGACTTCACAAATCAACTCCAAAAAATTACTAAATGAAATAAACAACAACTACAATAAGCAGCAACATTTAATGCTGGGATGAGGGTGTGGGTGGGGGAGAATGTGACTTCCAGAGTTGTCATAATCAAAATGTTTAGCTTTAAAGAAAAAAATTATGAGGCATGCAAACTAACAATGATGTATAGCTCATATGCAGGAAAAAAAGCAATTTAACAAAAATTTTCCTGAGGAAGCCCAGATATTGGACTTTGCTAGATAAAGAACTTAAGTTACTATTTTAAATATGCTGAAAGAACTAAAACGAAACCATGTGCAATGAACCAAAGGAAACAATAAGAACAATATTTCCCAAAATAGAGAATCAACAAAGAGACAAAAATTATAAAAAAGAACCAAAAAAGAAATTCTGGAGCTGAAAAGTACAAAAACTAACATGGAAAAAGCCCTAAAGGAGTTTAACACCAAACTCAACAGGCAGAAGAAAGAACTAAGAAACCTGAAGATTAAGTCAACTGAGATTATCCAATCTTAGCAGGAGAAAGAAAAAAGAATGAAGAAAAACGGAGAACAAGAGACCTGTGGGATACCTTCAAGTGTACCAACAAAGATAATGGGAATCCCAGAAAGGACAGAATGAAGTGGGCAGAAAAAAATATTTGAAATAATAAGGCAGAAAAATTCCCAAATTTGATGAAATACACAAATCTATGTATCCAAGGAGTTTGGCAAGCCCCGAGTGAGGTAAACTGAATGAAGCCCACAGTGAAACACTTCATAATCAAACTGTCAAGAGCCAAAGACACAGAATCCTGAAAGCAGCAATGGGCAGTTCCTTTGGTAAAAGATCCTCAATAAAACTACCCACTGATTTCACACCAGAAACCATATGGACAAGGCAATGGGATGACATTTTCATAGTGCTAAAGAGAAGTAACAGTCTACTACGAATTCTATATACTTCAAAACTATCCTTCAAAATAGAGGATAACTTAAGACATTGCCAGAAAAAAACACAAAAACGGAGAGTCCCTTGCTAGTAGATCAGTCCAACAAAAATGATAAAGGGAATGAATGTCTCAGGCTAAAATGAAGGAAGAGACAATAACTCGAATCCACATCAAGAAATAAGGAACAGTAATAAAGACAGTACATAGGTGTGTATAAGGTTAGTATTAATGTATTTTTGGTTTGTCATTCCTCTTTTTCCCTATTGATTTAAAAAACAAAACTAATTTTAAATCTACGTTGATGCCCCAAAGACACAGATGTAGTGAAAAGAAGGGCCATATGCACCCCAACGTTCACAGCAGCAATGTCCGCAATAGCCAAACTGGAAAGAGCTGAGATGCCCTTCAACAGATGAATGGATAAAGAAGATGTGGTCCATATATACAATGGAATATTACTCAGCCATCAGAAAGGATGAATACCCAACTTTTACATCAACATGGATGGGACTGGAGGAGATTATGCTGAGTGAAATAAGTCAAGCAGAGAAAGTCAATTATCATATGGTTTCACTTATTTGTGGAACGTAAGGAATAGTGCAGAGGACCATCGGTGAAGGGAGGGAAAAATGAAGCGGGGGGGAAATCGGAGGGAGAGATGAACCATGAGAGCAACTATGGACTCTGAGGAACAATCTGAGGGTTTTAGAGGGGAGGGGGGTGGGGGGATGGGTCAGCCCAGTGATGGGTATTAAGGAGAGCACGAACTGCATGGAGCACTGGGTGTTATATGAAAACAATGAATCGTGGATCACTACATCAAAAACTAATGATTTATTGTATGGTGACTAACATAACATAATAAAAATAAATCTACGTTGATGGTACACAATATATAGAGATATAATTTTATGACAACAACAGGAGAGAAGGACAGGATATAGAGGAGCCAAGTTTTCATATAATACTTGGAAATATTGTGGGTTCAGGTCTAGGGCAATGCAATATAGTGAATCTAATGAATTTTTTCATTTCCCAGTGGCTGTACTATGAGACAAAATATACTTTAAAAATTTTTATGAGACAAAGGACAATATATACTTAAAAGGATAACTCATTAAGGAATTACAAATATGAACATATACACAAGCGAACCCCAAAATATATGAAACATTTATAGAATTGAAGGGAGAAATAAAAATAGTTCTAGAATAGTGTTTGGAGACTTGCAGACCTCACTTTCAAAAATGGAGAGTACAGCTAGACAGAAGTTCAGTAAGGACACAGATGATTTTAGCCCGACTACAAACCAATGAGTACTGACAGACATATATAGAGCACTGCACCCAGTAAGAGCAAAATACATTCTTCTCTACATGCATGTGAAACATTCTCCTGGACAGACCATATATTAGTCCATGAAGCAAGTCTCAACAAATTGAAAAAGAGTGAAATCATACAAATTATTTTCTCCACAAAAGAACAAAACTAGAAAATGAAGAACTGAAGGAAGACTGGAAAGCTAAAAAATACGTGAAAAATTTTAAACACTCTTAAACCAATGGGTCAAAAAAGGTATCACAAGGGAAATTAGAAAATACTTTGAGAGAAAAGAAACAAAACCACAACATAGCAAAGCTTACAGCACAGTGTGGTGTGGACATGCTTATACCCCTGCTGAGAGAAAGCAGTGTTACTGGTGGATCGAGAGACCCACCCCACTCCCCGGTTAGACACTCTCTCCAATGTGCGGCAAAAGCAGAACTGAAGAAATGGCTGGGGGGCCTGAAGAGGCAGAGAGCTCTTGGGCCCCAGATGCTGATGTTTTCCAACCCCAGAAGAAGGTCTCCCAAGTACACAGAATGGGATGGATCCTGGAAAAGGCCTGGTGCCAGGACTGGAGAGGCTTCAACTCTGACCCGTGTGGAATGGGAACAAAAATGGGATGAGGCTAAGGAAGAAAGAGGACCCCTTAAAACCAGCCTCCCAGTGCTCCTTAAGGTCAAGGGACCAAAGAAGTCATAGGGGCATGGGCCTCCTGGCGTAGAGCAGGCAACTCCTGATCTCTGGGTTTAGGTTTGAGCCCCACACTGGGTGTAGAGATTACTTAAAAATCTTAAAAAAAAAAAAAAAGGTCATAGGGGCATATAATAGAGGGCCACAGGTCATGATAAAGATTTTGCTTTGGTCTTTGCATGAGCTAGACGTTGGGAGGATGCACTTCCACATGTCTGAAGAAGGGAGTGACAAGGGGAAGGGAAATAAACTTTCCTCTAAGAGCTCATAAGAAGGAAAAACTCTTCCACTGGGAGAAAGTTGCCCAAACACTATTAACACTCTCTGCCCTTCTGAACTCTTGCCTGTGTTCCCACCCATTTGGCTTTTTCACTGTTTTAACCTTGCTCTCCACAGTCTGGGGCTCTTTCCCTTGCTCCAAAATAAAGATGATATTCAGGTCAGGAAGAGGGATTCCTGCTTATAAAAAGAAAGGAACATGATGTGCTGTGTCTTTTCCAGAATACAATTCCAGCCCTTTGTTCAACTGAGGAGAGAGGATGTTACAGATGTGTCTAGAAAAAATTTTTCACAAACTTGTTCAGTCTCTCCTGAATGCTTAAGGGATATTTTTATTTTTTATTTTATTTTTTTATTTTTTTTAAAGATTTTATTTATTTATTTGAGAGAGAGAGAATGAGAGAGAGCGAGTACATGAGAGGGGGGAGGGTCAGAGGGAGAAGCAGACTCCCTGCCGAGCAGGGAGCCCGATGCGGGACTCGATCCAGGGACTCCAGGATCATGACCCGAGCCGAAGGCAGTCGCTTAACCAACTGAGCCACCCAGGCGCCCTTAAGGGATATTTTTAAAGCATAGATATCCAGCTCTCTTCCAAGAACTACTGAGTCAAAAGTACAGGGACAAAAGTGGATCTAGAATCAGATATTTTTTAAAGTTTGCCATAACGGGGGCGCCTGGGTGGCTCAGATGGTTAAGCGTCTGCCTTCAGCTCAGGTCATGATCCCAGGGTCCTGGGATCGAGTCCCGCATTGGGCTCCCTGCTTAGCGGGGAGCCTGCTTCTCCCTCTGCCTCTCTCTCTCTCTCTCTCTCTGCCTCTCATGAATAAATAAATAAAACATTTAAAAAAATAAATTAAAAAAAATAAAGTTTGCCATAAGGTTTTGTTGTTACTTAGCTTCTGGAAGCGTCACTAATCTAGGGTGGAGTGGGGAGATCATCTGAAGAAAGGGGGAGGTGAAAGTCTAGATGCTGCCTCATAAACTTTTTCATTTCAGAAGGTACAGGGCCTCAATCTCAGTCAAGCAGGGCAGGGGCTCCTAAGAGACTCACTGGGGCAGATCCCGACTTCTGGAGGGAAACTATCCTCACCCAGGGAGACCAGGTTCCTGTAGTTCTCCACCATCACGTCCTTGTACAAGGCCCTCTGAGCAGGGTCCAGGCACTCCCACTCCTCCGGAGAGAATTCTATGGCCACGTCTCTGAAGGTCACCCGTCCCTGAAATGAAAACACATTTCACCAAGGAACCTTGGGGAGAATTCTCATGTTCACACAAAATGTGAGCAGGAAAGGGATGTCAGGATTGATTCAACTGAAATGAATGTTTGGACATCATTTTGAGCAAGAATAGATAACTGTGAGCAATTTATATATCCCTAATTTTGTTTTATTATGTTTTTCCATCAGAGGATATCAGATCTACTAAAACACTGTAGATTTCCCATTTTTGTGGAAAATAAAAGAACTATATAAATGAAAAATGTCTGACACAACGGTTGTTTATGTGGACATGGTATATATTATGTTCTCTACACTAGTGACAGTTCTACACACCTAGAGGATCTAGAGCACAAGAGGCATCTTCAGGTGTGACAAATTATCTGCAAAAATATAAATTACATGTTTCCATTTAAAGTCAGACATTTAACCATTATGGAGTTGATTAGCCAAATGGAGTTTATTCTACTAAAAAAAGAAACCCCAATTCATGAGGAGGAACTTTACTAATGTTGTACGTTAATTTAACAGATTAAGTAGGACACAGATTGATCACAGCAGATCTTGGAAGAAATACTGGATGATTAAAAATCATGGCAAACTGGACATTTAAAAACCTGTTATTGAGCAAGACCATTCCACCAAGCATCACAATCCATAGTGAGCACTGGAAGCATTTCCACCACAGGTGAGACTGAGGCCCGTGGGCTAGCCAGGCTCCTGCCAGTCAGCACTGCATGGTACGCCTGAGGCCCGACTAGGTGGCGAGACACCCCTTCCCATTAGCAGTTGTACCAGGACCTCTATTTGCAAGACATTTCCCAGCCTATGTGAAGAGAAAACTTGACTGAAAGACAGAACAAAGACATCAAAGACTGACAAGCGTAATTCTTACTGGAAGATGTGACATAAAGACCTCAGTGATTTAGAAATTCAAAGCAATTCAAATGCAGAAGAAATGTGGGATTTAAAAGGCAAAAAAAATCTCCATCATGTTGAGGAGAAATAATTCTGAGAAGAAAAAATGGAGAGCCTTGCCAAATGACACAGGAACCTGTTAATGTGTGTGTGTTACATGAAATTTTTCAATCAATGAAATAAACAGCTATGAGATATACACTAAAAAGCCAAATCAAAGAGATAATTTTAAACAAACAAAGGAGTACTAAATGGAACACAGTACTTTGAGATTATGCTAGGTGAGTTCTTCCAAAGTAAGATCAGAAAGCAGAGGGCAAGAAGGATTTAGGTTTCACTGCAAAACACTGATAATATAAGAAAGACACAAGCCTGTATGTAAAGAATTAAACTACAAAATATAAGATTGCTCCTAAAAATATATCAAAGGAAAACAGCAAAATATGAAAAACCATGTTTTATTCCACAAAAATAATGAAAGTTACAAGTAGGTAGAAAATGGAAATACAAGGGATTGTCCTTTCCCCCCCAATTTTCAAAACACAAAGAGATTACGGTACCAAGTTTTGCTTACATGTGGCGGGGAGGGGGGGGAGGTGGGAATCTCACGTGTTGTTTTGGGACAGGGTACTTTGCAGCTTTAGGAGACCACATCGGACAGAATCTGTCCTTGTATAATGCACTGTCCTTGACCCGGTAATCACAGGTCAAGAGAAATCCTCAGACATCTGCAGAGAGGTCAGTCTGCTCATACACAGCCACTGTGGCATTCTTTATATCAGTGAGAAATGGGAAAGTCCCACGTGTCTTCACTAAGAGAATGCTCCAGTGAGGATTGAAGAGCAAGCTGTGTCTGTGTTTATTAACATGAAAACAACCTCTAGACATGCTGTGTACATTTTTTAAACTTGCAGAATAAAATGTTACAACGAACTTCATTGAGGAGTTTCTTCTAAAATTTTATAACAATGTGTAAATGCATTTTTACAAGGTTTGGACTGACTCTTGCCACAGAACTGACAACAGTGGTTCCCCACTGAGACACAAATGGGGGAGGACACGACAGGGAGGGGCGTCCCCTTCCTATTACATCTTAGTGCCTAAGCTGCTGCTTTGTTAGGAGTTTAATCAGTCAATCAATACATCTATTCATACATGACTTACTCATGTGATTTTGGAAATAAAAGAGATATAATACTTAAAAATAATGGTGGAACCAGAATTTGGCTACAGCATCTCTGAGGGCAAAGAGTAAGTTCTACGCTACACATCTTGGCTACATTACGACCATTTTTACCTAAAACATCTGCTGCACAAGAGCTGCTACAGGAATGCCATGGTCAATGTGGGACAGATGTACTGAGAATGATTTTTAAAACCTCTTACCGTTGGCTATTTAGGTTGATTCCATATTTTAAAGCCAATTATGGAGTAAAACATCCTATTGATACCTACTTCTGAACTTTATTCTAAATCATTAGTATTTTAGAACCAGAAACACCATGGTTCACTTGTTTATCTCTGAATGCATTATAAAGTCAGGCAGAGCTGATTTCCTCTTATCGAGCTTGTTTTCCAGAATTTTCCAACTATTCCTACACATTAATACATGACTCCCACAAGTAGCTTCTTTGATCCTGTCTACAGAGAGCTGACAGTGCATCCAGATGTGGCCCCTAAAACAATCCCTGCTGCCCAACCATACTGACACCACGGGGCCCACCCACGCCTGTCTCCAATCCACGCCTGGTGTAAAGCCCATCAGGATGCGCCCGGGGTGGGGGGGCGAAGGGGGGCTCCTCACAGGCTCCACGTCACTGGGTCACCATGAGATGGAATCTAAGTGGAGAGGAGAGGGACGGAGGGAAGACCTGGGGGAATGTGGACAGACACAGCTCAGGCGGGACACTTCAGAGAAGATCAGCGAGTCCAACAAGGGCACAGCAGGAATGAGAGAGAGAAAATCAACCAAGAATATGACTTTACCTGACAAAAAGCCATTCCTGACTCCTCCCTTTCCTCTTCCAGGCTTCTTTCTCAGACAAGATCAGTCTTGAGAATTCAATCCTAAAGGTCAAGAATCTGCAGTTTAATGCTTAGAATCAATCTACGTCCTTCCTGCACCACAACCTCACACAGGGAGACCTCTTCGTGTGGAAACGACAGTCCTCTGCTGCCCACTGCCACAGGAGGGGGGCTCAGGGACAGTGAACTCCTCCAGACACCAACAAGTGAGTGTCCCCACCCCTTTCTTCACAACTGGCTCCTGCCCTGGTGAACCCCCCCCCCCACTGCAGCAGTGGGGACCTGGGCTGGACCCGACGTTCCCCTCCAGGTCATAGACCCGCCCTGATCACACCCACGCAGAGCAGGGCCCCCTCACCTCTCCCTCAGAAACGGAGGACCCAGAGCCTTGCTGCTCAATGCTGGATACACATCAGAAGCACCTGGGACACTTTAACTGGTACTGAGGCTGGGCCCTATCCGCCCTTGACCACTGGAAGGGGACTCTCTGGGAGGCCCACAAGAGCTGTATCTGCAATCCAGTGTGAGGCTGGCTGCAGCACACTCACGGGAGGCCAGCCCAGCACACCTCCCACCTTCTGGCTCTGCTCGCCCCTGGGGCCTTGCTGTCATGAGTATCCAGCCAGTGGAAGGGGAAGGAGCAGAAAGAAATATGCAGAGCAGGCAAAAGGGACCAGAACTGAGGGTGAGGGAGTAGATGGAATGTTAAAGGGAGTGGTGGTGAGAGGACAGAAGCCAGAAAAGGCAGCCACTGAGGGGTGGTATCAGAACAAACACCCAAGGAAAGAAGAGACTTTGCCACCTGCATGTGAGAGGCCAGAGACTTCTAGGCAGGACACCCATGTGAAGACCCTGGGGTAGTGGCATTTTGGGCTCCGGAAAGGGCAGGGAGGCCTGTACGGCTGGAGCCAGGTGAGTGGAGGAGAGTTGGAGGAGGTAAGATCAGAGAGTATTAAAGGAAGCAGATCAGAAAGTTCCAAAGCAGATTAGAATTCTTCAAGCTTTTCCCCTATACCTGAGAAGACTTTTGGAAACCATGTATTCCCTTATCCATTTTGAGTAAACATCTAATTTTTATTTCTTTTGTCCTAAGTTAAAACACTAATAAGTAATGGGTCTTGTATACTTTGCAAACATGCCAAGATGCCCAGCTAGGCTGCAGGAAATACAGGGTCGCCCTATATGCGGAGGCAGACTGCAGGGGACACTTTTGGAGGAGTTTGGGGGGTCACTGCTGGACATATTAAGGTGAAGACGCCAGACTGTTGTCCCAGCAGAGATGTTGAGGCAGCTGGATACAGGACCCTGGTTTCAGGGTAGAGGTCTGGAGGTCTGGGTGGAGCGGTGAAAGGAGACATCAGTGTTCAGAGTCATGAGATGGAGTGACGTGGAAAGGCAGGAGGTGGAGACAGAAGAGAAGGGGTTCAGGGACTAAGCCTAGGGGTGCTCCCAAAGAGACCAGGGAGTTAGGGGAAACAGGCACGGGAAGTAGACACATGAACAGGGAGAAGAAAATTAAAACAGGTAACTGGAAGATAGATTTACTTTAAAAAAAGTAGTGTGATGTGGAAGCCAAGAGAAAGTGCTTCAGGAAGAGGGAGCCCAGCTCGCTATAGCTAGGACCAGCGTGGTAAGAGCACACCAATTCCTGGACTGAGAAGTGGGGAGGTCCCCAGTGACTCAGACATGGAAAGTCTCAGCGGCATGGTGGATATGAAAGTGAGAACTGGGGGTGCCTGGGTGGTTCAGTCGGTTAAGTGTCTGCCTTTGGCTGAGGTCATGATCTCAGGGTCCTAGGATTAAGCCCCATGTAATGCTCCCTGCTCAGTGGGGAGTCTGTTTCTCCCTCTCCTTCTGCCCTTCCCCCTGCCCATGCACTCTTCTCTTTCTCTCGAATAAATAAATAAAATCTTAAAAAAAAAAACAAAACTGGAAGCAAGATCTAAAGCAGAGTATAAGCATGTGTTTAGTGTATTCTGCTCTGAAATGGAGCATAAGAAACAGCACTTACCAGAGTGGGAAATGTAGCTAATAGAGGATGTTTTATTTTAAAGAGGTGAGAATGTAGTAAAAGGCTCTTTTTTTTTTGTGGATTCTTTTTAAGATGAGACATTACCATATGTATATGGTGAACAAAGTAACTGCCTAGAGGTAAGGTAAGAATTGATGAGCAGTGGCAGTGTGCAAAAGATCCCGAGACTGTCGTACTGTTCGACCTTACCGCCCCTCGCTGCTGTTCCCAGAGACCCACTTCCAGCAAGCCTGCCCCAGTGAAAACACCCACCACCTGGGCCCCAGTCCCCTACTGTCTCCCTTCTTGACTCAGACACTCTTGTAAGTTCCCATGGTGTTTGTTCTACAATCCCAGTGGACACCCCACATTCTTAAAGGACAGAACCTCCTAATCACCTATACACTGCCGAAGAATCCCACACTGAGTTCCTAACATCAATCTTTCGTTTTGGCAGGAAGACACCCACCACCCCAGGATCCGATATGTTCCTTCTTGGAGACTATCTAAACTCAGATACCTCCATAATGTCCTAATATAAGAGTAATGTCTGAAATGATGTACATACTCCAGCAAGACTCAGGTATCTACTAATGAAATGCCCCAAAATGTCATTTGTAGCCCACAAAACACGTGTGATACTTTCAATAATGCTTTGCTTGTAATAATGAGATCCCCGACCAAAACCACTACAGATTACCCCCCAAATGGTGACACTTTCCTTCAACCCCTTATGGGTCCTAAGAGACCCCACAGAAGTCAACCACATAAACACCAGATGGGGCTTCTTGGATCCACCCCTCAGGATCCAGGCACAAAGTGCCCCACAGCTGTCAGTTCGGCTGCTGACAACTAGACAGCTCACTCCCTCCTTGTAAACGGACTCAGCTAAAGGGAGCAGTGGCCTCTTCATCCCAGCACCTGGCTGGGCAGCCAGTGTCCAATGTCTGGTCAATGCGGGAAAGAGAAGCCTGTTCCTTCCCTCAAATTGGACCAACTCTGGAAAGTCACCCCACCTCCAGAGCTCTCTGCTGTAGCCACACAGTGGAGTCTGGATTTTTGTCCTGAGGGCAGCAGGAAGCCAATGAAGGGATTAAAGCCAGGGGATCCCTTCCTTGCTGTTTGTCCATCTGCTGTCACCCACTGCCCCCCTTTCTGTCCCAGCACCACCTCTGTCTGGCTGTCACGGCTCCAGTTCTGTTCCTTCCCCCACAATCTCAGTCTGATGGATCTGCTCCTTGCTATCCCACTCCTACCACCGGTTAAGGTCTCTCTCGTCCCGTGTGCTACCCTTCACCTCTCTGGAAATACCTTTTAATCTGGATTTCTCTATTTTCTTCTCCTTCTACTTTTCTCTGGTTCACTCCACTGTTACTGTCTCTCCACATCCACCTGCTCTACCCAGTTCTACCCTCCCTTCCTTCCTTTCTCTCACACGTAGTCTCTCTCATTCTGTCAGACTGCCTCTGCTTCGCCCCACACCCTCACACTCACAGGTACGGGACAAAAACGTTCTTTGCCTGGAAAGAACACTTTCCAGTAGGGCTTCAGGAATGGAAACACACGATGACAAGCAGAAGCATGTGGTTTGTGCGGAAGAAACTCCTAAGGCGGTGAGTACAAAGTAGGCAAGGAGGGCCGGCTCCGGAGGTCGCGCAGGTGGAGGGGGCGTCAGGAGAGGGTCGGTGCCTGCAGAGCCCCAAGGCCACGGAGATGTGGCGTCGGGGTCTGCACGAGCGCCTCCGCCCTGGGGGCCACCGAGGGAAGACTTCACACAGCGTGGCTGAGAGGGGAAAGGGGCCGGAGCGTGGCGGGAGTCCTGGAAGGGTTTTCAGAGGAAAAAGACCGCAATCGCTGTCTCCCTGGACGGAAGGCGCTTACCCGCCTCAGCAACTTTAACTCGATAAAGACGTGGACCCCCGGACCCGCAGCGGAGCTCCCAGGCCTGCAATATCTGACGGTGCTGCCGGGAATCATTGGGCGCGGGAAGCGGTTTTATCTATGAGGCAACCCCAAACTCCGGGTGTTGCGGATCGGAGCCCTGGGGCGAGGGTAGGGTCCCACAAAGGCCAGTGTTGAACCAAAAATCTGACACTGACTCACCTGACTGTGCCCTTCACTCAGCTTCCGGGTCTGCAGGGTACTGCGCATGCGCGGCGTGCTGCGGGTGGCGGGGGGAACGGGCCGTGGACGGTGGCCTGGACGGGACAGAAGGGGCGTGGCCGACGTAGGAGCGGGCTCTGGACCTGGGTCCCGCCTCTGAACATTTCCTGCTCTTTCAGCCCAGAGGTACCTTACTCTCAGCTTTTCAGTTTGTTTGAATCTCTTTGGGGTCTCGTGGACCGAACAGTCTCCTGGCTATTTTTTTAATTTTTAATTTTATTTATTTACTCGACAGAGAGAGACACAGTGAGAGAGGGAACACAAGCAGGGGGAGTGGGAGAGGGAGAAGCAGGCTTCCCGCCGAGCAGGGAGCCCGATGTGGGGCTCGATCCCAGGACCCTGGGATCACGACCTGAGCCGAAGGCAGACGCTTAACGACTGAGCCGCCCAGGCGCCCCTCTCCTGGCTATTTTAAATTAATGTTTCAAACAACTTAGTTGTGAGTGCCGCTTATATTAGAAGCTGAGATGTTTTCCTGTTAAACTGAAATCTCAGCGGGCGGTGCTGGGGAATATAATTAAAAACAAAATCGTCTCCCAACCCAGCAATCCTCTCCACAAAGGTAGTAGAGGAAAAAAAAACAGTTTCATAAGTGAATAAGCATTAAACCAGAATGTGATGTGCATCAGAGGCAATCTTGAGAGAGCGCAGAAATGAATTTCACCCTGTCATAAAAGACAAGGGGATACGAAGGATTACATACATGTTCTCAAGATAGATCATAACTGGTTCTCAAAAAGACATGACAGCACCATTTGCCACACATAGCTCATCCTAACATCACCAGGTAATCTGGGTGGCCATTTGTGTTAGCTAATTGGCTTTAACCAGAGGGATAACAAACTTCTCGTATCTCTATGACAGGAGGGAGTTTTGTCACTCAGAGCAAGGCACCTGCTGAGTTAGGCGCCGATCCTCCCACAGGAATTGCAAGATAAATATACTATTTACTTTGATGTTTACATTTCAAAGAGATGGCTCCCAGATCCTTGAGCAAACATTCCTGAGTTACAGTGTTGGCGAGAGCCTTATTTAGCTTTTCAAAGACGTAGATATATTTCAAACAGGAAGACAAAGAACTTAAAAGTTTTCTAAGGGAAATGCTCTAGGAAAAGGGAGGAAGAAAAGTCTCTGCTTTTTTTTTTTTTCCAAGAGAGAGACCTCTTTTCTTTCTCTCATTTTTAGTTTATATTTTCCCTTACAGAAACAATATGCATTCATTCACTAAAGCAATATTGTTTTAATATTTTTCCTTAAGGGAGGAAGAAAAGTCTCTTTGCTTTTTTTTTTTTCCCAAGAGAGAGACCTCTTTTCTTTCTCTCATTTTTAGTTTATATTTTTCCTTACAGAAACAATATGCATTCATTCACTAAAGCAATATTGTTTTAACATCTGCGATGTGCTCACAAGAATGGTAGTGTGCACTACATCTCAGGAACTGTGCTGGGAATGTCACATAAATTATGTGAGTTAATTCTTGTAATACTGTGGGAGTTGGGCTTTATATATCCATTTTCCTCAGGAGGATTTAGGTGCTGGGCTTTTCCCTATCTGGGGGTGGAGATTCTCTGTGTCTCTTTTGTTTCCCTATGACTGATCATTAAAATGGTCTTCATGTGACGGTAGCTCAATATACACTGAAGAAAAGGAAGCAAAGGAGTGGTGGGATTAGTGGTTCTGAGGGATTTTCTGATGGTTCGTTCATTTGTGCTCATGTATTTTGTTTTTAACATGTGGAGTGACCAGCGGGGCCCCCAGGAGTTGGAGACATCATGCTTTGAGGAATTCCCTATACATAGGTTATAACCAAAAGAACAAATTTTCACTTACCAAATTTTAAGGACTTTTGCTCTCCTTTATGTGTATCTGGGTATCCAGAAAATGTGTGCCAGTCCTGGATGGGCAGCCAGAGGACCTGCCCTGAACTAAGTTCTCTAAGCAGTTCTCAGGAGGTAGGACCTCAGGGTGGTTGTGGATGGGAGGAGTGCAAGAGGAAAATTCTGTATCTAAGAGGTTATTTGAGAGAGTGCCTGGTCTCACCGTTCTGTTAAACCCTGGGGACCCCAGCTAGGCAGAAGAGATTGCCTTCCAGGGTGCAGATTCTGGAGGCAGCTGAGCTCTGTGTGCATACTTGTGTAAGGCCAAAAGTATGACATAGAATTCTAAGAAATTTTGAGAGGAGCAGCTTTAGCGAGGACCTGGGAGGGCTTCATACGTTTATATAGCATGGGGTAGTTGTGGGCACCTAGTGCCAGCCTCTGTGTGGTCCTAGAGACACATGGATTGTGGGAGGTGCTGCATTCAGGCCCTGAGAGGCCGCTGACTTCTCTGTGTGCATGCTCAAGGGTTTGGATAGGAAGGAAGAGGCAGAATGGGGGAGAGTAGGGGAGATCAAGTACCCCCAGGGACAGCGCGGGATGGTAGTAGGACTGGTTTGTGCTACATACTCATGTCCAGGTAAGGTTCTGCCACTTCTTTGGGTCTTCATTCTCTTGTGCAGGCTCCCTTATACATGTAAAAAAAATCAATAAAATGTGTCTGCTTTTCTCCTGTGAATCTTAGGTCAGTTTAATGCTTTTTTAATGATTTTATTTATTTATTTGACAGAGACAGCATGAGAGAGGGAACACAAGCAGGGGGTGTGGGAGAGGGAGAAGCAGGCTTCCCGCTGAGCAGGGATGCAGGGCTCGATCCCAGGACCCTGGGATCATGACCTGAGCTGAAGGCAGATGCTTAACGACTGAGCCACCCAAGCGCCCCATGCCAGTTTGATTCTTAAGCCCGGCCAGAGACTCAAGAGGGAAGGAGAGAATTTCCCCCTCCTACAGAACAATGCTTGTTGGAATGACTTAACTAAACTTTACTTAAGTTTCTCTCCTTCCCAAAAGCTCAGAATTTAGACCTCTTGAGCACTGTAATTAAGAACAACCCCACCATTATAACAGCCCCTCCCAAGAATAGGCAACTTCAAGGTAAAACATTCTCTGATCAGTTACAGGTCTTGCCACAGGCTCATCCATTCTCCTCTTTTTTTCTAGACCTGTTTACCCCTGAAACAAAGGAAGATCACTTTTCTGTCTGGCTTTGGAGACATTTGTAGATGTGGTTGGAACGTTTTCCCTAATATAATAATCCTCTCAAATAAAACCTCTCCTTACCTAAGTTTGAATTTTTTTTTAATTCGCGAGTGGTAAATATTTTAGTTGATTTATCTGGGTTAGAAAGTGTTTATTCTCTGTATTTGTGTCAGAGGGTTTAATATATATTCATTAGGTCAAACTAGTTCCTGTGTTTTTCATATTTTTGAATCTTTAATAAGTGGCACCTGTTTTTAACTGATATTACAGGGAGACATATCAAAATATTCCTGTAGATGAGGATATATCCTTTTTTAATTTCTTTTGAATATATTTATTTTGCTCTCTTGACAATTTTACAAGCAACAAAATTCGTAAACAAAATAGATTCACGACTCTCACAATTAACTTCTCTACTGTTCTGGGTTTAATTTAAAGTTCCACCATCAGCTTATTTCTTTGCTTGGGATTATGGAAGTCCATGGGGAAACTTCTTTCTTGCCAACACGCATGGTATAGGGAAGGAAAAATAATTTTCCATCTACTCTTCTGAGTTCTTGGCTGAGACCCCTGTAATAAAAGATAGATTAACAGGAGAAAAACAAACAGATGTTTATGAACACGTATATCTCATATATACACGGGAGAGACCCAGAGAAAACCTAAGTAACTCCCCAGGTGGCCTAAAGCCACCTACTGAAATACCACCTTCCACTAAAGACAAAAGAAAGATGGGGCAAAGCCAACTATGAAGACTTGACCAAAGAAAGCTGCGTAAACAAAAGTAAAACTTGTTAGGCTTTTGATAAAATTTTTGTGTAGAGTCATCCTTCTCTTCTGCTATAGAGAGGGAGACACCTGTAAAAATAGAGCTTTCTGTTAAATGTAATTCTCCTTACAAAAGGGTAACTTCTCTATGGTTAAGTGAATAATTTATATCTCCATATTATTATTTATCTACATACATATTCTTTATTTCATGATTTTTAAAAGATTTTATTTATTTGTCAGAGAGTGAGCACAAGCAGGGGGGAGTGGCAGACAGAGAAGCAGGCTCCCTGCTGAGCAAGGAGCCTGATGCGCCACTCAGGACTCAATCCCAGGACCCCTGGATCATGATCTGAGCTGAAAGCAGATGCTTAACCAACTGAGCCACCCAGGTGTCCATATATATATATATATATATATATATATATATATATATATATGTCGATATAGATAGCTAGATATTCTAAAGCTTTATTTTTTAAAAAACCTAAATAAATACCCTAGATATGTTGCAAGATTATTTTTAGGTGAAAATAAACTGAATGTCTTTTAAGGACTATATATTTTACGGGCTTTGTTATCCACATCTGCCAGAACATTCAGAAATAGAAAACAAAGAAAACCACTAAAATATACTACATTTACAAAAAAGTAATCTCTACACCCAATATGGCGCTCGAACTCAGGCTGGCAAAATCAAGAGTTGATTGCTCTACCGACTGAGCCAGCCGGGCTCCCCGCTAAAATTTTTAAATAAAAAACATGCTTTCTAATTATCTTCAGAGTGATTGTAAAGTAAATTTGAAATTGTTATATTTAGAAATTACGACTTAACCATATTGTGATGCCAACAGTGTTTATCTCAAATGCATTTGAGTATAATTCATCTCAAGTGTGGAACAATGTAATAAGTATAAAAACAGCCATGCAATTTAATCTTTTTTTAAAGTTACTGATTTTTTAAAAAAGATTTTATTTATTTATTTGACAGAGAGAGACAGCGCGAGAGAGGGAACACAAGCAGGGGGAGTGGGAGAGGGAGAAGCAGGCTCCCCGCGGAGCAGGGAGCCCCATGTGGGGCAGAGATCATAGGACCCTGGGATCATGACCTGAGCCACCCAGGTGCCCCTAAAGTTACTGATTTTTTAAAAGTAATATATTATTACACGCCTTAGCCCTCCTAGTCCCACACCTCAGGTCTTGTCCCTGGGAAAGTCTCTGGAACACCACAGGGTTGAGTCTCCGACTCCCAGGTGAATGGAAAGCAGAAACGGAAATGATGCTCTGGGCGCACTAATGAGACTGCACGTTCCGCCCAGGCAGGATTTGCATTTCACGTTCTAGCATGCATCGCCTACACATATTCCAGTTTTTGTTTCGTTACGTTGCCACTGTGTTCCAGGATCCAGCCACCGGCCACATCCACCTCGCACCGAGGTCCCAGCTCCCAGATGGCGGAGCTGCTCCAACTTCTCTGGCGGGACTTACGGATTTTGACTTGAACCGTTTTCAACTGTGAAGAGGGTAACATCTTACTCTCCAACGTAAGTGGCGCCCACAAAACTCTCAGCTTTTACCTTAAAATTGAAACATTAACTTGAAAAAGAAAGCAGTGCTGCTGCCCAGGAGAAGAAACAGGACGCAAGCATGCCTAAACCCTGAAAGCCCGGGAGCGAATCCCAGGTCCCGCCCCCGCACCGGCCCAGCCCAAGCCTGACCTCACCCCCCCCGACGCCTCGTCTCCATGGTTACCGCCAGCCCCCGAGGCCTCGCCTCCCCCTCCCGCCGTCCTTTCGCAGGCTTGCTTTTGCTCCGCGCCCCGCCCAGGCCCCGCCTCTTCCCTCTGCGCGCGCGCAGTTGTCTGCAGACCCGGAAGCGGGTTTCTTGGAGCCGAGGCCAGTCTGTGGAGTGTGAGTTTCGTCTTTCTTGTTTAAACCTGCGCCTCGCAGTCCCTCCCCGACAGCACCCCAAAATTCAGACGCTTCCGTGGGAGGCCGGGGGCTTCCCTTTCGGTTTGAAATCCGCGAGGTGGGTCCGCGCCGTTCTCAGCCCCTAGAGGGCAGCGCCGGCCGCCCCTCAGGAGAGGCTGGTCCTCACCCGGGCCGAGAGAGAGTGGCGAGCTCAGCGTCCGCGGAGACGCACGCACTTCCCCTCACCTCGCGTCCGCCTCAGCCGGCTCGTCTGCTCCGCAGGCCAACGCCCGTCAGTCCTCGCCTCTCCTCACCCTGTGTTGGGGAGGTGACTAAAAAGGCCTGTCTTGAGAGTCAGTGCACCCCGCCCTGGGTAATGTGCTCTTGTGGGAGCGGCGGGCATCTTACTACGTCCCCCTTCTGGGTGAGAGGAACCCGGAGAAGAAGAGGGGCTGTCCGCCTTAAAAACACGAGTCAGTCGTTTTACTAGCAAAATGAGTTTATTCTGGAAGAAACAGAGGAATTGCAGTTTGGGACATGCATGGCGTGCATAAGCAAGTCGGGAGAGAAAAGGAAGGTCAGCTTTTATTTTTAGGAGGAAATTGGGGACGGGTTGCTTTAAACAAAAGTTCATTGGAGAACAAGCGCGGAGGTGGTGGCTGTGTTTCGGCGGCTGCAAGTGGTGGTTAGTGCGTTTGTTGCTGGGGCAGGAAGGGATCTTCCTTTTTTTCTTAAAAGCAGGAGATGAAATTCTCGTGTAAAAAATTCCCTCCCCTTTTAAGAATAATTCTTATCTTCTCTTTTCTTGCTGGTAAAGCAGGGTGCAGGGAGTGGTACTTGCCTGAGAGCTCCCACTTCGGGGTTTCCCACTCCTTTTTAAATGAGGTTTCCTTATTTATTTTCACAAGACCCACTGAGAGAATTATAGAAAAATGAACAAAGACGAATGAGGGAGAACCACAAACAGATGGAAAAGTAGCAGCAGTGGGAGAAAAGAAGATTGAGAAATTTAGAGTAAGAAGGAGATCTACAGGGAGATAGATAATGGGAAACAAAATGTGGAGAGGAGCCACCCCTTTTTTTGAAGATGGGCAATGGGAGCATAGGTAACAAAGGGGGAGGCACTTCCCAGGCAGTGAGGGGAGAGTTTGAAAGAACCTGAGTCGTGGCAGGGGCTGTTGGGTGCCCAGTCGGTTAAGCATCAAACTCTCTTGCTATCTCAGGTCATGATCTCAGGGTCATGGGATGGAGCCCCAAGTCAGACTCCGGGCTCAGTGGGGAGTCTGCTCAGTATTCTCTCTCTCTCCCTCTGCACCCCCCACCCTACGATCTCTCTCTCTCTCTCTCTCAAATAAATAAATAAATCTTTTAAAAAAAAGAGTTGAAGTCACGGCGGACAGAGCAATGTGGTGCTGGAGGAAAGGAGGGGGCAATGGGAGACAGGAACAGAGGGAGAAACAGCAGGGAGGAAGCTGAGCAAGCTGGGGGTGCCAGAGAGTGGGGACAAAGGGGGAGTGGCAGGGAAAGAGCAGACTTAACTGGGAGAGTAGATGGGAAGTAGAGATGGGGGAGGAAAGGGGCAGAAATGTGTGGAGACAGATAATCAGAAAGGTTGGAGAGAAAGAGCAACAAGATGGGAAACAAGTTGCAGAATGGGGCAGAGAAGGGGAGAAGTTGCAGAAGGAATCCAGAGAAGGGGAGAAACAGCAAGACAGGAGAGGGGAACAGAGTGAGCAGAAACCCAAGGGGAAAACAGAAAAGCAAGAAGAAAAAAAAAAGATGAATATCGAGAGAGAGGGAAAGACAATAGTGAAGAAAGGGACCCAGAGGAGTGGTGAATTGATTGGATATGGATGAGTAAGTATGTTACATTGATGCGTAGCTTTATAATACACTTAAAATTAGATTAAATTATGCAGATCAGGATGAGCATTGCAAAACTTCTGTCTAAAAGGCTTGTGCATTTTATAATTATATCAGAAGATAACTTCTATTTGTAATCCTTGTTCAGTCAAGAGGGCAGAGACTTGGGTCACCTTCTTCCCTTTGCCTGGGCTCAGAGGAAGGTGGGGCAAGAAATGACTGTCACTACACGGTGCCTTTTTTTTTTTTAATATTTTATTTATTTGACAGAGAGAGAGACAGCGAGAGAGGGAACACAAGCAGGGGGAGTGGGGGAGGGAGAAGCAGGCTTCCCGCGGAGCAGGGAGCCCGATGCGGGGCTCCATCCCAGGACCCTGGGATCATGACCTGAGCGGAAGGCAGACGCTTAATGACTGAGCCACCCAGGCGCCGCTACATGGTGCCTTTTTAAGGAACATTAGAAGTGTTGCTTTTTTGTAATAGATTTACTTTATTCTTCTTCGTTTATATTTGTATTATTTTTCTTTTTGAAGCTTAAAATAAATCTTGGTTATTTAAGTTTTCTTTTTCTTTTTTTAAAGATTTTATTTTTATTTATTTATTTGAGAGAGAGAGAGAATGAGAGACAGAGAGCATGAGAGGGAGGAGGGTCAGAGGGAGAAGCAGACTCCCTGCCGAGCAGGGAGCCCGATGTGGGACTCGATCCAGGGACTCCAGGATCATGACCTGAGCCAAAGGCAGTCGCTTAACCGACTGAGCCACCCAGGCGCCCAAGTTTTATTTTTCTATGAATAATTATTAACTTCTGAAGTAAGCTTTGGAGCTATCCTATAAACAGTTTATGGCATTCTTTTCTAACTATGACCTTCCCATTTTTAGGGCCGCCTGGGTGGCTCAGTTGGTTAAGTGTCTGCTTTTGGCTTGGTCGTGATCCTGGGGTCCTGGGATTGAGCCTGCTTCTCCCTCTCCCGCTCCTCCTCCCTCTGCTTGTGTGCACGCGCTCTCTCTCTATCAAATAAATAAATTTAATAAATAAATAAATATGACCTTGCCACTTTTAAAAATTTTGATCTCATACTTCATCCAACTTAAAATTCTTTTTTAACTTTTTAATTTTTAAGTTAATTGTGTCCAGTTCACACTGAGGTCTGCGAGCTCTCTTCTCTTTGTCATGTATATTGAGAACATTCTTTGGTATCTAGTAAGTAATTTTAGATTGTTCCATGTGTACTTGGTAAATATGTCAATAATCTTTTATCTAAGTTGGAACCTGATTTAATCTGTTACTGTGATACTCAGTTTTCTTATCTTTTATGTGATCTATTGAAACAGTGGGCTACGAGTGACCAAATAGATATTCCCCTCAAGTTCCTCTTGTCCATTCTTTGCAAATGTTGACGAATGGGCTGATTTACATGGAAATGTCACCTAACAGAGCCCATCTGTTCCTGATGAGGAAATTTGTGACTATCTTATTTCAATAGGTGACCCTCTTGCAGTGTTTACGGCAGCAATTCTTATGTGTTCAAAATTCTGTATTTTTTAAATCTTTTACTGTGATGTTCTGGAAAAGAGGAATTTATTTTTTTTTTTTAAAGATTTTATTTATTTATTTGAGACAGAATGAGAGACAGAGAGAGCACATGAGAGGGGGGAGGGTCAGAGGGAGAAGCAGGCTCCCTGCCGAGCAGGGAGCCCGATGCGGGACTCGATCCAGGGACTCCAGGATCATGACCTGAGCCGAAGGCAGTCGCTTAACCAACTGAGCCACCCAGGCGCCCTGGAAAAGAGGAATTTAGTACCTGAGATCATTGTGATCATATTTTGAAAAAAAAGTTTCCTAGGGATGCCTGGCTGGCTCAGTCAGTGGAGCATGTGACTCTTGATCTCAGGGTCATGAGTTTGAGCCCCATGTTGGGCTTAAAGGTTACTGAAAAGAAAAGAAATAGAAGTTTCCTTTGCTCAGACATGTGAAAGATGGTCCTGGAATTTTTAAGCCTGAAGAGTGATGTGGACAAATTCTGCCCACTGGCCCCTTCAGGCCACCATATGAGAATTCAGTTACACCAAGTTCTGCTTACCCAACGCAGACCTTCTCAGGATAACTTGGTGAAATGACTCCCTTGTAGGCCTCAGTGAGCCCACCCCAACATGGAGATGATGGACTAGACAGAAACTGATTTTGAGCAACACTGAACCCTGAATTGATTGGCAAAATTCAATTCAATCCCTACAGTGGAGGGCGCCCAGACTGGCTGCCGCACCTTCCTCTGGGGCCGTGTTTAGATGCTAGGGCTGTGGGTTGCACTGAGTGGTCCTCAGGGAGCCCGAGGAGCTGGGGCAGGTGATGAGGATGGTGCCCATTATTCTGGAAATTTCAGCACCAATCGATCTAACCCTCGCATGGCTGCTTATTTTATGGGATGTACTGAAGCCCAGAAAGCCCTGCAGACCAGGGTCCCCACATTTGTCACCCGCGGTGTCACTGCCCTCTGCCGGCCCCCGGGTCGTCCGCACTGTGCACGTCACCAGGGAGCCGCTGCGTCTCAGGCAGGGGCTTTGCCTTCCAGCAGTTGATCTGCTCAGGGTCAAGGATCCTAATTTCCCTTCAGGAAGGGTGGGGACAAGGTCAGGAGCCTAAGGGGGCATAAAACAGACACGCTGAAGAACTAGAGGGTCTTGTAATCTGCTGTGAGTGGGTGAGGAGGAGAGATCTAGGGGCTTCTCTGTCTCTGACGTCCTCACTGAGCTGCACCCAGCCGATCTTCGACTGTTTTTAAACTGGACTCCATGTTGTCCCCGGTTGCTCCCAAGTGTTCCCAGCAGGGCCAGCTTCTTGGTGTCCGTACTGAAGGCCCGGCGCCCTGGAGTTTGCCCTCGTGTCCATTACAGCTGTGGAGCCTGTGCGCAGTGGTCCCTGCGCCTTAGCCCAGTTTGCTCGTGTGTGCCTGCAGGAGAGGTAGGAACCTGGGGGGAGACGGAAGTGAGCCCAGAGGGGTCTGCAGGAGCGACGTGGAAGCAAGTGTGGGCCTCTAGATGGCCCAGTGGACGGCATGGGCACCTGTCCCAAGCATGGTTGTGGGGTTGGGGGATGTGTGCAGCCGTTGGAGAGGGGTGTCTCGGTTCTAGCAGGAGCACCGGAAGGGGGTTTATGGGTAGCTGTGGGGCTGCACGGGTCCGTTTGGGGTGTCACAGCGCGGGGCCCCAGGGACACGAAGCTGAGACTGAGATTCGCCCGCTGGGGTTTATT